>NC_143019.1:91287761-91442761 GCF_055824585.1 Amblyomma mixtum | reverse complement strand
TCGATGGCGGAGAGTGAAGCCTAGACAAAATAGCAAGTACTTCAGCATTTTCGTCACCCTGTAACATTTAGTGCAGTACCCTAGGAAGACGCCAACGGAATACTTGAACTAGTTTGAGCGCAGTGCGAAATTTAGTGAATCGAATGAGCAATGAAAATTCCGCTGCGTCTTTTAGGTCTGAATAGCCCAGCCAGGGCATGCTACAAGCACAGCGAGTCTTTCTTGCCAGTTTGCAAGAAATTTAAGAGCGAACTCAAGAAAATATTTACCAGCATCGTCCGCAAACGCAAAGCTCGCATGCATTAGGCAAATGAGCATTTCAGTGCGTACGTCGAAGAAGTGAGCCGTGTATTATGCAGCGCATACGCTAACATAAGCGAGGAAATGAAAGTAATCCTCCTGATGCGATGCATCAAAGAACAACTTTTTCCCAAGCTAGTGCGAAAATCACTTGAGGCCTGGCCCTTATTTACAACTCAAGCATTGAGAGACGAGAAGACCCTCTACGTAAGGACCTGGGAATACAACTGCCACTACCAGTGTTCTGTTCGAAGCACCCGTATACTTCTACGGCCATCAATGACAGCTTACAGGAATTCGCCCACGTGAATGTCCGGCAGGTGCTTCGCAGACTGTTGTCATGATTTTGGCCTTTTCAGGCTGCGTCCCTTATCGAAGTGGATAAAGAAGTTCACCAAGCCTTACAGCCCTCCAAACGACGAGACGAAAGGAAGTGCTGCAGGCCATGAGCCAGGTCGCCGCCCTGTGAATCCAAAGGCAACCCGTTAGTCCAAGCCAGACGCCTTACGAACCTCCTGCCTGGCCATAGTCACGGCGACCACGTCTCGGCTAACGTCTCGTGAACTCCTTGTGAGTGTCGGCCCCTCTACAGGACAAGAAAGGTCCATTCGCAGACAAACGGTCTCACGGATCGCTTTTGTTTATTGTTAGCATACTGCTATATTTTGTACAGAAAAATACACACCGGACTTCCAAAGGTAGTCCAGCGACGTCCAGTAGCGCGGCGGCCCAGATCCAGTCATTACATCCGCGATCGACCTGCGGGCGGTTCCCAGCGCACGGTGGTTTACTGCTGGATGAAGTGCAAAGAGGGGCAGGTCTAGAGCACGCGCGTAGTGTCCACCTCGCAGACAGGAGCAGACGACAAGAAGCAAGAGTAACTAAAGTGCTTGAACGGGATCATCGCAGGAGTCTTGCCATATATATGGGCTCTGAAAAAGAGAGCAGGGATGTCGTTCCAAGTACGCCGTTTTTCCCTTGCCCATCGCTTTACAGAACGCCACCCAGGTGAGGCCTTTTTGACTGGTCTATGACAGGGAAGCAACAACCACGCTTGACATCATGCTCTCAAACGTCATAGAAAAAGAAAATATCAGCACCGGCGCGCAGCATTAGCGTGCCGAAGAAGCTCTATGGTTTGGCCGGCTGGTGATTAACGACAAGCAGCGTAACGACACCCGAGGCTTCAGCCTACGACGACGCGACGCTTAGTAGAAGCAAGGCGAGAGAGTCTTCGTGTGCACAGAAATCCGCCATCTAGAACTAAGTAAAAAGTTTTTCAGTTGTAATTTAACACTTTACAAAATACTGTGATAAATAGAGGATTTGGACTACGGAGTAGTTCGCGACGAAACGGCAGCATTGCAGCGACTCCGCGCCCGCCCAGAACAGGGGGAAACCGTGCGTGTGAAACCTTGTTACACGCGGTAATGGGCACTGTTGCATTGCGCTCTCAGCCTGCAGATTGGTTGCATTACTAGGATCGCTGATACGCGCTAGTGTTGCATATTCAATGTTCATTGCTGCGGTCTCCTGATTTCCTTTGAAGCAAGGGGTCGGTACGTATTTTTGAAGGGGTTAATGGCGTGCAGCGTTTTGTGTGTGTTTGCTTACGATCAAAGCCGCGAGCGCGCGGCTTGATCCCTTTTGTTTGTGCGGACATAAGCGATCGGACTTCAGATTGTTTATTGCACTTCCAAGCTAATTCTATGTTGTTCGAGGTTGTTGTGAGTTATTTCAGCGCGTTGTCTCGAAATTTATTCGCTGCGTGGGCGTTACAGGATTAAATTGCGCGTGGCGGAAAGCTCGGTTTCTTGGCGATTGCAGAGCGCGATCGTGGCTCCTGCCGGCGCCGCCGCCGAGTTTTTGGTGAAATTCTGCCCATCAGGAGCATTATTCAGTGCCTCGCTAGTCTGCCCGTCTCTTCTATGCAACATTGTCAACACCACGCGATGAAATTCCCATCCATTAATAGGGTTATAGCTTCTGTCTTCATGAGTTTAGGGTAGCTTTTTTTGCTTGGAGCGCACCAGCATTTTCCAACCTATGTAAGAGGTCTCAACTAAAAAGTTGTTCCGAAGTGTACGTGATTCCTAGGGGATGATGTGTTATATTGAGATTCCTGAAGCTATGTGAATCGTAATGAACCCTACGATGTCTTGCAGTGCTTCTAGGGTGTCTCGTAGAGCTGTACAAAGAATCTACGTTTCCTCGTAGAGATCTAAACCAGCTAAAAAGGGTATAAGAGATGTCATACAACTCGCGCAATAACAGGTAGACGTTATGAAAGGCCTGGCACAGCCGACTCAGCCTCGTAGGGCTAACGCACACAGTCGGAGGGGAGGTCATGCAGCTCGTGTAAAATCAGGTAGACGCCCTATACTACTTTTTGTAGTGCAGTCTCGAAGGCTCATGCTCACATTCCGTGCGAGAACGCCTTGTAAAGCAGGAGCGCGGTTAGGAAAGTGGTAAATATTCACAGAGCGTACCAAAACGGCAACTACTTGCATGTTTCAATCTTGTGAAAAGCTCTGCTTGAACTTCATGGTGAATAAAAAAAGTTAGGCAGGGTTTAATCATTAATATACCCAAAGGTCGAGCGATAACTACGTCATGGATAGGCAGACAGTCCCGACTCACCCGACTCGCGGCGCGGCTACGGAGCGTTTATATGCGGGCCAAGGGTTGGCGTCACATCACGTGACCAGAGTTTAGAGCCGCCTCGACAAAAACTCATTGGGGCTGAAATGTCAAAGATCAAAATCAAAGGTCAGGGGTCAAGAATCAATGCTCAAGTGAGAAAGTGCAAGCCACCATGGTGTATCCTTGGTAGACATGGTATACGATAGGATTTTAACTTCGTTATGCCCATTATAGTGTTAAAACGTTCCCAAATCTCCAAGGTCAAAGTGTGGCATGGGCCGGAGCCAATTTAGGAGGCAGTCATTGTTCTGAACATGCTCGGTTATAGTTGGACATGAATTCTGGTCCCAATCGGCCAAGTCTAAATTTCGGAGGTGCGCCGGATAAAATTTTTGCAACTGTCCCGGGCTAAATTTGGAGACCACCTTCGAGTCCGGCACGGCGAATTATCGTTTAACTTCAAGTTGTTGCTAAGAGGCTTATCGAGGTTAGCTAAGGACAATTACCACACCGACGCGCAAATCGGCTTTTGACTTCTGCATCTGGTAGAGCAATCGCTGTTAAACTTGCTTTTTACTATGGGTTTTTTTTCAGGCTTTTTTTGCACATATCACCCTACATAATGTCAGGTCTGTTGTGGGGGCCGCGCTGAAAGCTGCCATAGCATTTCCTGCTTGTTTAAATGCACTGCAATTAGGGAATAAATAGAAGCGCTTTAATTGCCTTCGCGTGAAAAGGGGCTCATGGCCTTCAAAACTGCTTGATGAGCATACGAAGGCTGCATAAACTTGCTTAGTGTCGTTCATTGCAGCAGCTGTCTTAACGCCCGCTAGCCGCCACTTTTAGCTAAGCATAGACGAAGAATAAGCAAATTATTTGCTTTTGTGCAGGTTGTTGCTCTTGTTCACCTTAGTAAGCATGGCACTTACCCACATGGGGGCTTGGCCAAGGTGTGGTGGTGAATACCAAGCATTTTTTCCGCTTCATCCTCGTCGAGTGGTCGGCCATGGTGTAGAGTTCAAGAACACGTACACGTGAAAATTTACAGCATAACTTGTCAAAATGCAAAAAACACGCACCATCGAAGACGACCCCTGCCTACACCGTACAAAGAATAGATACTAATTAATGACAAAAATACTACAACCTTTATATCGACGGACGAGAACAGGCTAACAGAACAGAGCCGCAGCTTGAAGCGTTCCTCAAGGGGAAAAGCTTTTGGCTGGCGACGGGATACAGCGCGCGAGAGAACGAACATAAACAAAAAAAACACTGGAGAAACGTCACACTTGTGGTTCGTCTTTACTCAAGTTATGTTTTTCATGATTTTTTCTTTCCCCATTACACCAACTACCCTGTTCTTCCTGAGTGGGGTCCAAATAAAAAATCGGCCTAACCCCGCTTTTTCTGCCGGCCTTTGTTTCTCCTGCCAGGGCGCCTCCGTGTCCTTGTCCTGCCCCCCCCCCCCCCCCCCCCCCCCCCCGCCGCCTTTGCTTTCTTCGCCCAAACGGCGAGGAAGTGCTCTTTCTATAACCCACTTTGAGAAACTCCTCAGTGGTGTGTGCAGCTCTCTACTAAACATTTTATATTCCCACCCTCCCACGTGCCACTGCACTGAGTAGGCAAGAAGACGCTAAATCTACTACCCGTTAGCTGCACCCCCTGACTAAGCACTGGCGTCATGCAGCAATACTACCCGACTTTCCCGCGTTGCTTTGGGACAGGTTTCTCTTCTTACCGGCGGGTGGGTTGGCTGTGAGAATCCGAAGGGAGCAGCTAAAACGAGCGCTGTCGTTACCACGTGCTAACACGCGCTCGTCGTCGTTGACGTATTGCCACGGAGTTCTTTGCGCATTTCCTTGTGTTTCCTTGCTTAATCCGCAATCAAAGCTGACAACGCCATCCTACACTTACGTCGAGTGCAATGGATGGTAGAAAAGCTAACACTCCCGCCACAATAATCAAGGACTTAGCTCCGAAATATGCGTGGGGTGGTGAACAATACGATTTTCTGGTGGTCACGAGGTGTAGGCCACGAAAGTGAAGGATTTTATTACGGCCACCTCGTGCTGCCAGGATTTAAGTATACATTTGAAATCATTCTTGTCTAGCTACTGGCTGCCCCCCGGTAATATGCTCGGCGTCATTTTAAACGTTCAAAGAGTTGTGCGTCTTTCTTTACCAAGCCATTTGCAGTTTGTGCGGCGGGGCAGGAAGAAAATGTTGCGAAGTTTTCTTCAATTTGTATGCGGAAATTTATTGCCTTCACGAGAACGTGTCGAACAAGTATTTTCCTGAATTGTATTCTTTATTTTCAGTGGAATATGGTGTATGTGTGCAATGACATCCCAGCGAGAGGCGTTTTGAGGAGGAGCGGGTCAACACCTGAACAACTTTTCTCATCGGCGCTACGGAGTATAACCACGCAAGCATTAGAACCATCCATGGTAATCTATACAACAGCAATCTCTTTGCACACAAGTGGTGGAACAATGTTACCATAGAGATTCGCAAAACATTGCTGATTCAGATATCAAAGTGTAAGCTAGATTCTGAAGGTGGACCATATCCCATGCATGTGCCCAGGCGTTACGTCACGTCGACTTCCTCTCTGTGAGCTTCGAAGCTGAACCGTGATGTTGGTGAGCCTTGCACATCAAAAGACCGTGCGCATGTATAATGTGCTTGTTTCAACCCCCAGAGGTGAAGGTCGGAGCAGCGGGCGATAAGCGGAGTAGACCAATTAAAAATGCACGCAACCTTTCTCTATGCGCAGGCCAAACGTGATTCTCACAAAGCGGAATAAAATGGGACGTTGCATAACACCTGGTACATATGAGTCATCATATGTCATGTGTGTCTACCTTTAGTGGTAATTTCTGCAGCACATCACGGGCATACAACGCTTTAAAAGCTCATAACACATAGCTCTGCCGCATTACCTGGATTACTTTCGTGACATGAGATTATGCACTCATGTAAACATCGCGTACGTGTCCTACACTTCACATATGTCTCAGAACACGCAGATCTACGATCGCGTAGTTCTACGATCAGGCAGGCCTGAATTTGCGTAGGCATACGATCTTGTACCTCTGCGATCACGTCGTACGTGAGCGTAGCGTTATTTGCACACAGAATAGGGGTAGCATGATATTAAATCTTTATTTCGCTTCGTTACGAAATACTTATTTTCAAACTTCTTTTTACGTGAATAATGGATTGGTAGCCATGAATCTGTCATCGCCACGACACATATTGTCCCTAAAAACAATATCCATTCCTTGAAAAAAAGTGTTCACCCGTTCGATGACGTTCTACGTCACACCTGCGGTAACTCAGGACGTTCTACGTCCGCCGCTTATGAACGTGGGTGGCGCTGATGAACACTCTCAAGGTTAGGTTACTTGTAAACATAAATACCCCCGAAAGCAGAAGGTTTGACAGCCGTCGCCGTAGCTCAGAGGTAGAGCACCGGACGCGTAATTCGGAGGTCGTGGGTTCGGATCCCACCGGCGGCATGTGGTTGTTTTTTCTTCTGCTTTTCTAATCAATTAGCTTTAAGCGATGACATATTCTAAATTGATCAACACCACAAAATAAATAAATTAATTTTAAAAAATCCCCTGTGACCCTTGGTTTTTGTGGCTGTTGGCTTCTGTCACGGTCCTCAAATAGGACTGTTGACTCTGCAAAGTCATACTGCGCACGTCTTCCCAGCTGAAATGTTCTCACAACTCTGCTTTATATACTAGTGCAGCGCCATCGTAAGTGGCAGCTAGAAGAGACGAAAATTTGAAAAATTTAGGGCGTCTCTTGACACACCCGCTGCAGGGATGATTACCGCAGCGATTTTCTTTGGCGTCATCTTCAGTTGCACAAGTAAGCCTTTTGTTTCTTTAAAACAGAATGAACAGCAGAAGCCGTCATGAGTTCGTGTTTCGAATTCACATTAGATTTTAAATTTAGATTAGATTTTAAATTGGACCGAGGGGGGAGGCTATCATCCCGAAGCAACAGACGCGCTTTGAGGGACGATGTAGTGGAGGGGCTGGAATTAATTTAGTCGACCGGGGCTTCTGTGCCACACTCTCGCGTCCAACAACACACGGGTGCCTTTTCCGTTTAGACCTCATCAAAACGCTACCGCTGTGGCCGGGCTGACTGTCACAAAACATATTTTGCTGAACCCCTGTCGTTCGACTCATCGTCGAGGGTCCCACCCACTGATGCCGGGTGATGTCGCAATAGACTTCGCTGATTTTTGAAATATATTTCCAGTACTTTCGATATACAATCTGCAGAGGCTGTAGAGAACCTAGAGTAGGCCGCGGAGGATATAAATTCAGACCCAAACTGTGAAAAAGCCCACAGCCCAGAATTCACGGTAAAAAAACTAAACCCATTATTCTCCAGGTGTTTCACGGCTACTCTTTCCAATTAAAATAACAAATTAATTGCGATGTAAAAGGGTTCACATAGGAAAACTTCCGTCTTTTTGCTAACAGGATATTTTTCCTGAAGTATTTTACAAAATACAAAGAAGCAGAATCATTTTGGCTGAGCACATTTTTAGATGTTTTCGAGAATGAATTTCGGCTGCACTAAAATTATACTTACAAGTACTAGAAAGTACTTGGACAAACGCAATCGGGCCAATGTCAATAGAAAACCTTCTTTTAATCAAAATGAGGCTGATCTCTCCGAAAGGGCGCTTTGTTAAGGAACAAAGCACAAAAGCGAATACTTTTGTCACCGTCACCAGCTGATTTTGGGAGTAAAATGTTCAATTTGAGAATGAGTTTACGGCGCGTGTCGTGCAGTTATTCCTACGCCGCTATACATTTCTGTGCAGAAGTGGCTCGGCCGTTTTGATAAGGACGTCGAGAGTTTGCACCCACAGGAGGAAAGATTTTTAATATAATTTTCTCACCGATATATGCAGCTTGCCCTGCCAGAGAAACTTCGACGCAACGAGAAAGAGCCAGTCGGCAAATATTTACGGAGAAGAACCATAGGATGGGATTATCCTCGGGATCTCTTTAAGGACTCTCTTACAGCATGAAAGTTTTGCCGCGAAGATTATACCGTTCACTTGCCGTCTAGAGCATTTTTCTTTACAGACGCGCTCGGAAGTTAATTACCTCTCCATAAATAATTCTCGGTGTTATAATTTTCGCATGGTTTTGCATGATTTCGAAGTTGCAGGATTGTCGATTGTTGCATGCGAAAAGTTTTGCATGATTGTACTTTGTGCGGCATGGATGTGACATTCGTCGAACAATGGTGGCAGGGTCAGAACCATGCAGGGACTTGATATAGATAACCTGCTCGTTTGACCCACCTTAGGATAGCCAACCACAACAACCTACTGGTTAACATGCTAGCCTTCCGTCTTCCTCTTTATCTCTCTCTATCTTTGACCCGCTTTGAAAGGTGGGTGACTTAGTTTGTAGAGCAGCGAAGGACCTCCTCAAGCGAAATCTATGTGCATTAACTAGAAGTATACGCCAACGTTAATATTACATGACCTGCGTTACAATTCGGAGCTACTTAGCAAGCTATGAAAGAAAGGCGTGGATTATATAAAAATAGAGACTTGACAATGCCTTACAATACATATGAAGAGGCAAGAGACATCAGCAGAACACGTAATGCCGACATCAAATAATAATTGTTTGTTCAGGGTAAAGAAGTGGGCTAAAATCAAATCAAAACAGTGAGGAAGCAGTAAGAGAGAAAGCACTGCCACGAAAATGAAACTTCAGAATAGTGTGGCCGCAGCCTAAGCTGAGCAGGGGTAATGGAGTTCACGAAAACACTGCCCTGTCGTTCTTGCGGTGGGTGAAGTCGGATGGTAATATAGACATTGCCGCAAGCATGCTCTAAAGGAATAGCAGGTAATTTTTTTTTTAAGGGGAAGTATAATCACTCAATTCTTCTGCCTCGCGCAGAAAGAATTGGGACTCAGTAAAGAGCGATCAGGACGTCCTTTCTACGACAGGCATTCAGGCCTAATTTGAGTTATCTGTGCTGTCTAATCGGTTGAGCATGAAAATTTAGTATTTTATATTTATTTTGAACTGCTATAAGTGCACTAACAAAGTGAACAAGGGAAGGCAGCCCTTCAGGGTAGTTGCCAACGTTTCGACAAGAGCACTTACCCTCGTCAGGGAAAAGCGTTCATCTTTGGCTAGGTGCAAATAGAGCATTCACTCCAAGGAGGAAGGCCCGGTGTGGTGGAGGAGGGGGTGAAGTGGGAAGGGTGTTAGGATTGGGAGTGGCCCTCTCGGCCAGGCATGATGGCTCCTAAAGAGGATTGAAGGGTTGACCTGCAAAACTGTTAAAGGAAATAAAATTGGTAAATAGGTTTTTGAGGAAAGTAAACGGTGCCGCAACTGTCTCACATATCTCGGCGGACACCGGAACCCCGCCTTAAGGGAACGGACGAAGGAAAGGAAATAGGCCAGCTCTGTAAAAAGGAATTGTGGGTGCGGAGAGAGCCAACGTAAGTTGATAGGCTACAGTCCAGCTACGACAAGTGGCATGGTATGACTGGCTGGGTTGACCTGAAAAACCAAGATAAAGGAGGAAAGCAGCATGGCAGAACGAAATAAGAGGGAGCAAAAAGAAAATTAAAATAAAAAAGAAAATGGTGGCGGGAGTGGAGAAAGGGGGAAGAGTTCCAGAGGAGTGTCAAAGCCAAGGGCTCCTGAGAAATGACAGCATGAGGTGCAGCTAGACATAAGGCTAAAGTGGAAAGATAAAAAAAGCAAAAAATAACCAAGGGGAAAAGGGATTTGGGATGACGAAAGAAGACGGGAGGGGTAGAAAGATGGTGTGAAAGAAACATTTTTAGTGCCGAAGATATCAATTGTTAGTAAATGAAAGTGAGCTTCTGCGAAGTATAAATTTTTCTCATGAATCGGGAGCCACGCATTCGTGCTGGTGCTGCGAAATGATTGCCTTGTTGAGCGCAGGGATATTCTTTGCCTTCTTCCATAAGACCGCAATTATTGATGAGCTGCGATAGCGCGGCACAATGACTGAGTGAGCAGAGCGTTCGGCTGCTGTGGCCGAGAACGGCAGATTGAAACCAGACACCGGCGCTTTCCGTTTAGATGGAAGTAGAATGAAAAGGACGCCAGTTTAAGGCGCGCAGTGAGTGAAGGTTAGGAGCTCCAGTTGGTCAAAACTATTCTGAAATCCGCCACTATGAAACTGTTTCATCTTTCCTTCTTTCTCAGCCTAGATCGTCATTCCCCTACCCACGTTATGATTTAGGTGATCACAGAGAGTGAAGTGGATACTGCGCTTTTTATTTCCTCAGAGTCAAGCATTATTGCTGCAGGACCTGCGTACTATGCTATACTGCACAGGAAACTGGAAATCGTGGATCTGAACGCATTGCTTACTAACGGTTTTCTATGCACCGCGTTGTATTGGAACAAACATGATGCGACCGGAGCCGCGGAGAGAAGAATCTGCGCCATTCTTTTAAAATTCAGCGCTGCAACCCTACAGATGCTAAGATCACATGTTTTAACTGTGATATTTATCAGCGCGGTGCTTCATAAGAGCGTAATTTATTGCTGCTAATAAAAGCATTTCGTACTTCTTTTACTGCTAGTGGGCGTGTGGAATCATTATTGTCCTGATATGTTTGTTTCAGTGTCTGCAGTGGATGCCTCAAGCTATGGATATAACAATTGGCCGCAGAACTACAAACACCATGCAGGCTATTACGGCATTTAAGGTAACGCTCAAAACAGTTACTATCACCCCACGTACCCGGGATACCAGTGCTTTATGGCAATTGTTACTGGATACCTTACGGTAGCCAACAGCCGGGCCAATGGGGTAGTATTCTCGAGTCGGCTGGCACTGCTCAGCAGAAATGCGGGGTAAGTTGACTTCCCCAAAGCTGAATATTTACTTTTTCACAAGATTCAATTTTCCTCATTATGCAGTCGCATGATTATTTCTGCAACGGTACACATAAGACACTGTTCGCATCTTCTCTCTCGTGAGAGTATTGAGTGCAATCATTCGATTACATAATGCTTGAGAAGGTTGTGGCGTAGCAAGAAAAAAACAAGCTCGTTAAGCCTATGAGCCACACACTCTTATGCGTAACTGTCACTTATCTTTTTTATGGCTTTCGGTCACGCTTTTGCGACGCTTATCTTGGGCGCCAAAAAAAAACAAGAATGAACAGAGTATGTAACATGAAGATCACTAATTACCGTAACTGTTACATTTATACATTAAGCTCATTAACGCTCACTCCACAGCTATCTATTAGAAAAACTTTGCTGTTATTTCCTTATTGTTGCGTCATAGTAATCGCAATACTAGACGTAATGTGGTAAGTCGAAAAATAATTTATGTCTCCGTGTCAGCCCTGCCCTATAGTAAAGACTTACGCAGGACACAAAATCTTCATCTGCGAGTATAGAACCAACACAGGAATAAATAACCACACTGTGATACACGCTGATTGTAGTTCTATACTTATACGAGCATGCATTTAGTCGTTAATTAACATTTTGAGGTATCAAATGCATCAGACTTCTTGAATGCTGCGGATCGTCAAATTCAGAGTAACGCGTAATTTTTGCTGAAGAACAAGAAACATTGCTTTCGCCTTCGTACGCAGCATTTAGGCTCTCGCCCTCCATCGAATACAACGTTAAACGCCATTTATAGTGCATGGCTTATGCTTCAGGCCAGCTGCGCTCACTCTTTGCAGAGGACGCCACTATCAGTACGCTAGTGTTATCGCAATGCGCTACAAGACATCACAATGAATGACATCTCTTTATATCCTGTGGGGACACCTTCGTCCCCTGCGTTCGCTTTCCCTCAACGCACTAGGTAGCTCCACGAAACGCACTCTTCTCAGTTTGGTTACTTTAACGAACAGGGGAGGGCGCTCGCGTCGCAGCGACACCAGCGCCACGGATGGCGTTTTGCTGCGCGCTCGCGGCGAGCGACGGGCTCTCTTCTCCTTGGGACCAGGAAGGCGAGCGGACGTTTCGCTCACGGCTCCGCTCTTCGTCGACGGGCGCCTCTTGGTCGGAACTTGCTTCCGCCAAGCCCGTCCCGTCCGGACTCGGAGTTTTTCCCTCTGCCCTACCGCGGGCGAACATTCGCTCGTAACCGTGCTGGTGAGTCGAACATCCTCGATTCCTCAGTGTATTTTGTTGCTAGCTGGCGTTATTGTTGTTGCAGCAATAAATGCCTTGTTTGTGTCAGCCAGTGTGTCGTTCCTTTGTTCCCGTAGAGCAATGCACGCCGCTCTACGGGAACACCGAGCGCTCTACCGAGCGCTCGGTAGCACTCGCGACCACGGGGTCCGCGCGGTTTTGAACTGTGTCAGCCGCGCTTAAGCGGGAGTACGTATTTATCTCCCCCCATTTTCAAGCCCATATCTGGCAGCCCAACGTGGGGCCTGCTCTTGGAACATTGGACGACTGTCTGTTCGAGGAACGCTCTTTGTCCGGACTTGACAAGTGGTAGGCCTAGTGTGAATTTTGATCGCTAGGACCTGCGGCATGCTTTCTTGAGTGCGAGGTGTATTGCGCTGCAGCATGTTTGAACTTTTCGACATGCTCAGCATGATTTCGTCAAGTTTTCTCAAGTTTCTTCAGCCCGAGAACCACTTGGTCCGCATCGAGGGAGCACGAGGCCTTGCGCCCGCGGAGTTGCCGAGCCCGAAGTGAGTGAGTACGGAATCCGCGTGGGTGGGCCGAGTTTTCTGTAAATATTTTCTCGCTGTCTCTTTTTCGACTCTGGGAGTCGCGGCTCTGGAAGGCGGGTGGCCTGGGGCCACTGGTGCCGCTTCGAGCTCGCTGGTATTGCAGCTCGGTACCGGGCGTTCCCACACCGTCCGATACGGTGGGCGCCGATCACTCAGAAGCTGCTTCGTGCAGTGAGTGGGGTAGGACCGTCCCACAAAGCTGATGTCTCCTCGCGGCTGCGCGCACGAAACCCGTTTCGGATCTTTCGTTTCTTGGGGGTCGTCGACCGTCACAATGGTAGTGAGACCTAAGGCTTTTCATAGCTGCCTGCACCATGTTAAAAGTGACACGACCACCGGACTGTGGTGTTAGAGGGGGCGCACTTTGCTGTCCCACCCGTTTTCTTAACCTGGCATGAACTGAGCATTCTCGTTCAACTCAAGAAAGGGCTTTGTTCACTCGAACTTTGCGCTGCACAGCCGCCCGACACGTTTTGCTAGCGAGTTGAGCATTGAGCCACGAGGCCCTTGTGTACGCCTATTCCCCTCCCGTGACCTACGTTAAAGGCACGCGGAGTGTGTTTCGGAAATTTTGCAGATCCAGTTCACATCGTCTCGCTGCCGCCTGCTGCGACGGAGCGGCCTGCATCCTGTTCGCCGCATCCATCCGGGGCAGCCGTGGCGAGACCAGACAGCAGCCACCTCCGGCTGCTGTTACCCTGGTGACTACTGCAGAATCCTGGCCTGCAGTGGTCAACCGGCCCTCCTCTTCGCGGGCCTGCGGACACGTAGTCCGCGGGCCATGCGAGTCGTCTTAGCGGAGACCTTCACGCCGCCTTCGGAATACCGCGGAAAACTGCGTGCACGCTGTCGACGTGATCTCCGCTGCACGACCTGCCTCAAGCGCATGAAGACCAGGAGACCCCTCCATAGCACGTAACTTGCAGGCGCGGGGGTCTATTTAAGGTTGGGGGGATGTGGGGACGCCTTCGTCCCCTGCGTTCGCTTTCCCTCAACGCACTAGGTACCTCCCCGAAACGCACTCTTCTCAGTTTGGTTAGTTTAACTAACAGGGGAGGGCGCTCGCGTCGCAGCGACACCAGCGCCACGGATGGCGTTTTGCTGCGCGCTCGCGCTGAACTACGGGCTCTCTTCTCTTTGGGACCGGGAAGCACGCGGACGTTTCCGCGTGCCGCTCCGCTCTTGCCGCGGGCGTCTTGTGGTTGGAACTTGCTCCCGCCACCCGCTCCCGTCGGGCCTCGGAGCTTCCCTTTGCGCTACCGTGGGCGAACGTTCGCTCGTAACCGCGCTGGTGAGTCGGACATCCTCGATTCCTCAGTGTATTTTGTTGCTAGCTGGCGTTATTGTTGTTGCAGCAATAAATGCCTTGTTTGTGTCAGCCAGTGTGTCTTTTGTTTGTTCCCGTAGAGCAAGGCCCGCCGTGGTCGGCGAGTACTCGGTAGCGCTCGCGACCACGGTGTGGGGTCCGCACGGTTTTGAACTGTGTGAGCCGCGCTTAAGCGGGAATACGTATTTATCTCCCACAATTTTGAACCCCACAATCCGGAACCTAACTGCAGCGTAAAATGCTCTCTACATATGGATATGAGTATATGTCAGGATCAGGCACTCGAAACAGATTCGCAGCTAGAGGCTCAATTGTGACGGAACAGTGCAAAACACCGGGACAAGAGACAAGAGGCTGTTCCGTCACAAATGAATAACCAACATGCCCAAGCTGCTGTCCTGTAGAGGCTCAAGCACTGCACCAAAATGATATGGTAATTTATACCTACTAATTTTTTTCTGGTAAACGGCAATGGGGCCTTAAAAACTGAAATTAAAAACTGAAGCGTTCACAAAATTTACAATTGTAACTATTTCCTCAGAAATGCCATTTTTATCACTCTAACAAAAGGCCTTGATTTTTCCATACTCCTAGAAGAATTTACAAAACTGATAAAACCGCTTATAAGGCGCTTCATCTGTTAAATGAAGTGATACGACTTCGAGTACCACAGTACGCATGTGAACCAGTCAGTATATTTGTTCGCCTCATCGCCATATTACGCTTTCACTTCTAAGGGTTGGAAAGATCGCTAAAGGGCGTCTTTTTCCTTATTTTTTATTTCCGAACAAGATTTGCCGAAGCGGACATCGCTGCCATACGTTCAACGTTTATTGTGGCGGAAGAGGCAGTTGCAAACCACTCAAGACCTGTGCGTGGATGTATCAACCTTTTTTGTTTTTAACAAAGTTAGATCCAGAGTAACAAATAGAAGCTTAAAAGAGGGATTCCGTCTTCATCGAAGAAATACGGCACGATAGAAAGCCCCTTAGTTCGTGTGGTACAGCCATTGTCAAAGATATACAGCTCATCGCGCACGCCCGCAGAGTGGCTGCAGGGCCGAGTGGTGGGGTGGCCGTCTCCGTGCGAAGGCATAGAGGGTGGATGGTTTCCTTGCTCTCTTGCAGACGAGGGAGACAGAGTCGCGCTGGCTTCGCAGTAGTAAGTGTAATGTTCGTGCTACTCTTTCCAGGCGCCTGTGCGGGGGCGCTTGCATCGATGCAAAAGGCAGAGTCATGTTCGGAAGCTGCTCCAAAACGGGAGTCCGCGGTGCGAGCAGCTAAGCTGTCGGAGGCATTCGAATATCATCATCAGCCTGACTACACCCACTGCAGGGCAAAGGCCTCTCCCATGTCTCTCCAATTAACCCTGTCCTTTGTCAGTTGCGCCACTGTATCCCCGCAAACTTCTTAATCTCATCCGCCCGCCTAACTTTCTGCCGTCCCTTGCTACTTTTTCTTTCTCTTGGAATCCACTCCGTTACCCTTAAGAACAAGCGGTTATCTTGCCTTCGCATTACATGCCCTGCCCAAGCCCATTCCTCTTGATTTCAACTAAGTTGTCATTAACCCACGTTTGTTCCCTCACCCACTCCGCCCTCTTCCCATCTCTTAGCGTTACACCTATCATTTTCCTTTCCATAGCTCACTGCGTTGTTCTTAACTTAAGCTGAACCCTCTTTGTTAGCCTCTGCGTTTCTGCCCTATAGGTGAGTACCGGTAGGATACAGCTGTTGTTCGAAGATAAGCCGTGGCAACTTCGCACTAGCGCGGACTATGTGTTAAGAAACTTGAATTGGCCGAACAGATTCTGCGCGTGCTTCGCCAGTTAAAGAAAAGAGAAAGGAAAGGCCTGAAGCCCGCATAGCGTCTGGCGTGGTTTGACGTGTGCGTCCGGGCTCCGTGGCTAGTCTGTCAAATTTCACAGCAGAACAAAGAGATAAGACGCAGCCGCTACTGAGGAAATTGTTGGTCAGTGCGCTTGGTAGTGTGTGGGAGCGTCACCGAGGAGACGATTATTCCACAAACCGGGAGGGGGCATCCTCTGTTCATGTCCCCACTGTAAGCGCGGCCGCAGGCGGTAAGCAACCAGTTATCCACCTTGTACCGTTTGTGGCGACTAAACGGCACCGCTGCCGGATGCGAATGGTTTCTTTTGCGGCGTTCGTCCATTCCATATTGTCAATAAGTCGCTTCATAGCACAGCTTCGGAGGTGACACTGATCGCTTGTTTGCGCCTGGCATAGTGAAGTGAGGCGCACATAGAGTCACTGGAACAGGCAGTGGAGACTGCCTGGAGACGCCTGAAGACTGCATGAGAGGGCCCTTGAGGTTTTGAGTGATGACAATTTATCATACCAGCCCGGACGGGCATTCGGCGATTCTTAATTATGCTTGTATTTTCTGAGATGCCCAAGCGTGCGAAAGCGAGGGTTTTTTGCTAAGCTAGTGAACAGTGAAATCATTTGTGTAGTTTTGGAACGGGATGACTTGTATCCTTTCTCATATATTCGATTTGCTGTGCCTCCTTTCCCCAAGCTTTGATTTATCGAGCGTCTGGGATTCTACCCAAGTGCTTGCAGTCCCCACTTTAGGCAGGGGCACAGAGATTCAGAGAGGCTGTTTGGGGAAACCGGGCACTGGATTCTTCAGGCATTTCAGCGTTGCAGTCATATATAACTACTTTTCTTCTTGTTTTTCTACCGTTTTGATTTATTTCTTTTTGAAGTCTAAATAAACGGTTTATGTATCCCGAAATTGAGATCGAGTAAAGTGATCGAGCAAGTTTGAACCTGGAAGACATTATGCACCCTTCTGCAGTCACCAACATTACTTCCCTCTCAGTAACATCAAGAGAGAGGGAAGAAAGCCAGGCTTTTTTGTTTAACTAGCGCCCTCATGCATCATTTGGTCCAATTCAGCATGCCGCAGATTTGCAGCGTAAAACGCAACTATGGCCCTCATCTGGGTAGAGAACTGTACTGCATCTAACTCATATATCAGTAAAGAGTTAGGAACAAGTGCAATGGCTGCTGCAGTTATAACTGGAAAACGGCCGGCGTTATCAAAGCAGGCGCGTACACTATATCTTAAGCTGACGGCAGCGGTGTCTAACTGCTCCAGACAGAATAGATGCAAAGGGGGGCGTCCGCATGCTTGCTTACAAGGTACACTTAGAGCAGTGGGAAGTTGATTATGTTGGTTAATATTGCATAGCTGAAGAAAGTGCGAAAGGGAACACACGGATTAAGAAAATGATAACGAAGACAGGCGCTAACTTTCAACTGACGTTTATTCGTGAAAGCTACGCTGCCTTTTGCATACGCTTGAATAGTTTTAATTGTTCCAGTCAAATTTCGGATGGATTTATTTATAGGGAACGCGAATTTTAGGCAGATCACTTAACTTTCAATGATAAAGTATTAATGTTTTAGTTTACCACGCATGGTGTCTCATGCAATGATTCCTGACTTAGTCTTTTTGGGCTTTTTGGGCTCTGATTTATTCGTGTAGCTTCCTCCAATAAACTTCAGTTGCAAGTTAGCGCCCGTCTTGGTTCTTCTTTTCTTAGTCCGTGCGCTCCATTGCGTTCTTTTAGCTATTCTAGCTTACCTTCAGCAAGTTAGCACAGGGTTTGTGGCAAGAAATTTTTCGTATTTCGCCGCAGACGAAAAAAAATCAGTCATAAAAGCATTTCCCGCGCTGAATTTTAAGGTTCCCATACGCGCACAAAGCAGACCCTTTGTTTCGCTGCATTAAAATAATTTATTCTAGGTCACTGCGCGTGTGAATAACCTCTCCGGTTAGTTTTACTAAACAGTTTACGCGCATTGTCGAAATCGCAATATTCGCTTTCTAAATATTAAACTGCCGAAGGGCAGCGTGCCGATCCGCGATAGACGAAATTCTTTCGAGTCCGCAGACAACATATAACACCTTACCTGAGTTAGAAAAACCGGTAGGCAAATCTTTGGTCTTGGATACTTCCTGAAAACAAAACAAAAGAGTAGACAGCGTGGAGTTGTAGACACAAAGCGCATGCGCTGACTCGCAGCCGTTTGATTGTGGAAAAGGCAAGCAGCTTAAGCACGCGGATGTTAGCATCGCTTGCAAACAAAATGCAATAGAAGCACCTTGCATTCAAAAGCACCCACACCCGAAAACATGCTCCATACCGGGCAGGCAAATAAATGCCATGATGTATATTCCCTGTACACATTTATACCTAGCGATGCTAAAAGCTTCCAACACCCTTGCAATCTGACACTAGGAACAGAACAAAATACGTCCACCTTTACAATTTGCAACATAGCTGCACTAAGCACATCGGTCTGCCAAGTTTGCAGCTGACGCCTCTTTCAAAGAGAAAAACTTGCTGGGCGGTTTTTACTTCAAACATGATCCTTTTTACGGTCATTCCCTTTTCTGCACGGTAACCAAGCCCTGTCGTGCGCCCCAATACTGCAAGATAAATATTTTGTGGCACAGTAAAGCTAGAATACGGTACACTTCTGATATTTTCGGTTTTGTTTAGAAAAATTAAAGATGCAACAAACACCTGAGAGAAATCCTCTGAAGCCTTAGAATTGTACCTATTAGAAACACTTTTCTATATTTAACCACTTCTTACACAAAGCTTGTGTTATATCCATCGCCTCACTTTAAAAGCTCCCTTGCAGCGTCATCATCCCAGGGCTCTAAACGACGCACATACCAAACAGTTTTTTTATTATTCTTTTGCTTGTTTTAACCCAAGATTCTCAGAACTCATTGTTCTTGGACCCAATATCGCGGGTACTTTCCCCGCATCGGCAAACGTTTTCGGGTTCACACGAAATAACGAAACCTTTGTGTGCTGTACGACGTCACGGAATTTTGAAGAACCCCAGGCGGTCGAAGATACTGAGCCGTCATCTACGGCGTCTGTCATCGCCCATGTCTCCTTTCCGGACGTTGAACCCCAAAATTTAGAATGCCCTCGTATTCAAAAGCGCACCATTTTTCCCGATAAAACTGAGGGCATGCAATGGTCAGGCTTCGTTATATGCACTATACGCCCCGTCACACCACTCACTGCTGCAGAAATGGTGGTGTGTATTATTAATCGCGACCATGAAATGGCCACATCGGTGGAACTGTCATTCTAAAACAACCAATTAAAGTTGGGCACGTGAGCACCGTTAATCAGTCACATTCATCACTAGCTTTACTCTTCTCTCTACCAGGGACGACTCGCGCGGAGCACTATTATTTCCACGGAGAAAAATTAATTAGCACTCTTGAAATTCAAAACAGATCGTGAATATAAGACGTTCATAAAAGTATTTCGGAATATCCGAACGCCTGAATAATTGTAAGATTTAAACGGAATACATCAAACAAATAAGTATCGCGGTAATCACGGTAACCTTACCGCGAAATTAAGATGCGGAACAATCGGCCTTTTGTAAGACAAGGAGCCTTTCAGATAATCAAGTGTTCTTGTATTTTGGGGCAGATTTCAGCTAACTGCACATTTTTCGTGCTGCGTTGGTAAATGAAACCGCGTTTTCACCCACCTCATACATGCACATGTACAATGCTCTAGAACCATCCTGATGTAGTGTCGTCCTCGCCAGCAGCTTTGACGGCTGTTTACACGTGGAGAGCGCTTCAGTCGTGAGCCTTCTTGCTTCTTTTAATTTGGTGGACAGCAGCTATTAAAACCCCTGATTTGACGGCCGATGAGCTCCGCTTTAAGCTTTTTTCACGAATAGTTTTGAGACTGCACTCTTCTATAATTGTGCAAACCTGCCCTATGAATGCTCACGCATCAGCAATGTTGCAACCATAAATATGAGATATGAAATATTTATGTATAACAAATGTTCTGTCGCACTAGGCTTTCTCTCTCATAGAGTGTCTCTGTTCTTTCTACTGTGCATGTATTTGAAGGTGGTAAGTGCCGAACTCTGTGTATATTGAGGTACCTGTATTTGGAGGTGGCGAGTGCTGAGCATACACAACTGCCGCATTTTTCATTACAGGTCTCCCGACTGGTCGGGTATAAAGGATGGAAACGCCAACAATCTCGGGCAAGAATTGTTAATTCTCTCAACAGATTGGTCAATAAATACTGAGAACAAACGGCTTTTCTTGCCTTAATGCTGCGTTCCGTTCACTCGCGGGAACAAATGATTTCTGCGCGTAATTGCCCGTGAACAAAATACAATGCTTAAAAACACACATAAGCCTTTGTTGTTGTAGTTCCTACTGCTGCGTCGGAAAATTGAACTGAGCTTGTGCGATTTCAATCAGCTCAAAAAAACGCCCCGTTTTCTGGGCTAGTATAACAAAAATGGTGCGCAATTGCACGTCATATTTTGTCGTTCATTGGTAGCGCAGTAAGGGAATGGAAAGTACCGGTGGTAGCTTCTAGACAGCAGCTTTTTTTGCATACAATGGACGCTCTTCGTAGAGTTATTAAAGCTTTCACGCGGCTCTCCGCCTGCATGAAATTTTACCTTCATACTGCCTAAGCCGCTCTGTATGCTCGATTCCTGTGACCGTGGTGAAATGATGGCGAATTTTCTCTTGTCCCCTTGGTAAAGGATTGCACTTACTGCATCTGCGATGCTTCTTCCCGTGACTCATGAGCATTCCCTCAAAACCAGCAAAGGCGGCCGCGTTTCGATGGAGGCGAAGGCGCCTGTGTGCTGTGCGGTCAGAGCACGTTCCTGAGATTGTGGTCAGCTGATGGCGAATTTTCTCTTGTCCCCTTCGTAAAGGAAGGTACTTGCTGGAACTGTGATGCTTTTCGAAAGGAGGATGTTTTAAGATGGCCTATTACAGGGGACTTCCCGTGCAGCACATGATGTCAAAACCCCCGTGTACCCCAGATGCGATAGTCGGGATATAGCGACTACTTTAAATCATACGTCGGCCGGCGGTGGGGAATAAATCAGAAAGACAAAATTGGCCTTGTAGCTGTATGATCCACATGGGTCCTATCTTGGCGTTGCATGCGCTAATGCAGCTGATATTCCAGGCTATATCACACCACGTCGTCTTCAATCGGGCAGATCGCAGAAATCGGGCAGCTCCTTCAGAGTGCGAAGCTCTGATGGAGCTTCACCCGCAACCTCGGTACAGCGCCAGCATCCGCGCTGCTGAGGCTGAAAACCTGGCATATATACAAGCTGCCCACACTTGTCCCTTGTACGACTCTTGAGCGCAGGTGACCACAAATTAGTGCTCTACGTGGGCGGAACCTGGCCAAGAGCACTTAGGGCTGCCAAGAAAAAACCGCTGCAGGTGCCACATTGCCAGAGGTGATGCTCTAAAGAGTATATGGCCGCATGCCTCCCACATCAATCACTTGTTGGTTCCGTGAGGGTATGTTGAAAGATAGACGTGTGCTCTATGTGGGGCAAAACGCGGCAAATCCAAATCTAGCTGCCGGTGCAATGCTGGAGTGAATCCTACATCGGCTGTAGTGGGATTGAAGATGGCTGTGCCTTCATTCTACCCTGTACATGTTCTTTTAATTGACTAACTTGTCATAAGCGCCTAGAAGTTGCTCTGATAAATTTTTATATAATAACTTTAAGCGTCTCAACATGATTATAAAAGATTCGATGATTTTTTGGCTTAGGCAGTCGCATAAATTACGCAGAATGACTGCGCGAAGCGAGTGACTAATTGCTGTCATAGTGACAGGGCAAATAGGGCCACCTGCAACGTTCTGAACTTGTTTATATTAAGACGAAAGTATTATACGGCCCATCACCAATGAAAACTGGCGTGCAGCGTCCGGGAGAATTGGCACACAATACCCCCAGTGATATCTTCCGAGAAGAAGAGCTGAGAACTGAGCCAAGGGCCTTGATATTGCGAGGCGAGCGTCCAACCCACAGCCCAAAGACCTAGTTGCTGCTTGGCGACCAAAGGAGAACTTAACGAATGCGTTGCCTTGCGACAGTATGCTAATGAGCACTCGTTTCATTAGAAAGGAAGATGGGAAATATAAACGATAGTAATCTTTTCGCCTTCAAAGCCCGCAAATAGCTTTATATGCCCTCCCTATTTCTTTTTTTTTTTTCATAAAACACACATGGGGCATATGTACTACGCCCAACATCGTAGAAATGTGGGCTGCTTGAGTAGATGAAATACTGGCTCAGTGCGGCTAGCCGGCATAGCTCACTTTGCTCAAGTGCTGACAAGAAAATTGCAGGTAGGCTGCTCAGATCAGGCTGACAAGTGAAGAATTAGTAAACGATGTTGGGTTCCAGAGGACCGCACGGGGGCAGCTAGGTCTGAGGAAGACCCTAAAATACGCATATCAGCCTGCTGCTGGGAACATGTCGTTAGAAGCACTAAGCGAGAAAAAAAAACGAATTTTTGTAGTCAGGGGCTACCCGATGTGTTCAAACTAGGAATGATGCGGAAGCTTGTTGGCACGCTCACATTGGCTTAGGGGGACGAATGCGACCACCCCACATCGGCTTCCCGCATCCATCTGAAATATTACTTATAGGGGTAACCAATGACCAGCCCGAAATGGCCAGAGGCGAGTCCTAGTTAGAACGCCGAGGTTTTCACGACAGCGTGCGGCCGCATAAGACTCACGCAGCTCTTCAGTAAAGCGGAGAGTTCAGCTAGTTGCTGCATTCGCTCAGTTCACAGCGCACTTTGTAGGTCAGTCTTCACGTCTTCTGGCTCTGTGCAGATGCGGTATGCTCGGCGAAAAAGCGAGGCAACCATTGATCTCAAGTGAGATTCTGGGTGAAGGCAATTAAAAGTGAAGATAGCGCCCAGTAGTAGCGCTCTTCCTTTCTAAGTGAAACGAAGCCAACCCGCGCTCTCCTGCAAAGTGTACAGGAAAAGCAATAATACTGGATGCTATCTTCATTTTAACTCCCTTCTCCAAGCCTCTCACAAGAGATCAGTGGTTGCCTCGTTTTTTCGTCCACCAGACCGCGTGTGCACACAGCCAGAGGACGTGAAGGCTCACCGTCAGAGTTCGCAAAAACCTCTCCGAATGTGGCTACCCGTTGCCTTTTCTCAACACTGTGGAACGCAAACTACTGCGGCCTACACGACCTGACAGTGGCCCAGCCGCCAAAAACGTGCACCTGCGTCTTATGTGCCCGGAATCAGCGAAACATTGGTGCGCATCTTGCGATCCTATGAGGTTGAGGTGTCACACGTACGGGCGATAAATTAGCGGCAAACTCTCGCCAACGCAAAATAGTGCCTGCCAAAAGGAATATTTCCGGGCGGTCTACTGTATGCCGTGCAGAGACTGAAATCATGCGTATGGGGGTAAAGCGGAAACTTTATTAAAAAGTTGAAACAACACCAGTATGATGTTGCGAACAGGAAAGTTCCGTCAAATGCACTCGCTGAACATTCTGAAAGCAGGCATCATGACATAGATTGGAGCAGAGCACGCATTTTAAAAAAAGGAAACAATCTCCAAATTCGTCTTTATCTAGAATATTTAATCTTTCAGACAGCCGAAAACACACTTCATCGGACTGTCGGGGCACTTATTAGTATAGGGCTGTATAGGGAGAATTTTGAAGAATAAATGGCAAGCGTTTCACATCTGTACACTTTGTAAACAAGGCCCCCGTGCGGGAGCCGAAACGTGATTTAAATTTTCATTTTTTAGTCGGGGTTCTGCCTTCATCTTTATGTACACCCCCGACCAAACGGGTTTCCGTCAAACCCTCGACTTAGTAACAAAAAGTATGCGACATAATTTGTCTGCTTTTTGTTTGGAAGCTTGTTACAAGATTGAAGCATGAAAAGCAAGCAGTCATGCAAATGCTTTCCTTGACCAGCACATATACATAATTCTAACTCAGAATTCTGGGCCCTGAGAGTATCATCTTTACTTATGCACCAACACAAATCAGTGTAAAAGAAAGTTACAGTGCGGTAAAAAACGATAATCGCGAAATTCCTCAAACATAGATGCGTTCAAAGATGTAGCTGAAAGGCTTGACGTGATGAGGCTGCAACAAGCCCTAGAAACCTAAGCAAACTCTTCTAGCTTGTACTTCTACCGCCACGTGCCAAGCGGCCCTGATCACTCGAACCAGACCGGTAATATCAAACATTCGATACATTCCATTGATTTTATGTAGCGATCGGAAATTACTGCTGTGAGCATCTTAAGGATTCTATGAGTCAAATTTTGCACTTGAAGGAGGAGTCGGCCATGACAATGCCAATGTTCGCACGCAGTCTCTCAGGACAGTCTCGATTTTAAAAATTACAACTTCTTTACAACAAAGAACAACAAACAGTCAGGCAACAATTACACACAACAATTACAACCAAGAAGACACGCTGCAACTGTATGAAAATTGTGTTTTCCCTTAAGTTTGTGCCTGAGCGGCTAGTACCAGTGTAACATGCCGGTTTGATGCTTATGTCGAGGGCTGTATTATACCCGCGCATCCCGCCAGTTGTAATTCGTATTAGGTGCCATGTACCAGGAATTAGCGTCAAGCGTAGTTCGCAGAAAAGACATGGAATCGACTATAAATAGGGAGAATGAAGGAAGATAGGCTTAGTCAAAGCAGGGTCCAGGGACCTTGCTGACAACTCGTTTTTTCTACCTCTAAAAAAATAGTCTCTGACTAAAATGAGGCATAGACGAAGCCATGGAATCCCTGGCCTGCTCCTTGATTACAATGCAGTGGATGCCTGGTTACGCACAGCGTCCAGGAAATGAATTGGGCCATCAACATGTCCGCAAATTTCTTAACCGTGTACCCGCCATCCCTTGCTGAAGTAATCGAATATGGGACGCAACGCTGGCCTAGAAAAGCACAGTTGCTATCATGTGCCTGTAAAGCAAATTTTCCACACTTAGTACCGTGCCTACGCAGAATATGTTTTCCGTTGCGTAGAAAAAAAAACACCATTCTCATGTATAGATAAAAAACTAGCTATGTACAAATTTTCCTTCCTTCCGTTTGCAACCGCTTCGCCGCCACTTCTATACGAGCCTCCTCCTCCCATCGCTAGCATAAAACACTTTATATGTATCCTCCCGCTATCTGCTTGCTACTTCTTGTAACCTTCGACCTCTTTTTTTAGTGGATGTTTGTTTTCTTGGCGGAAAGCCCAGTTGGCCTTCATCCCCGAGGCGGAAAATTTCGTCTTGACCTGTACTGTTCTAAAAAACTTATCCTCTTCTTCGTTCACTACAAGTGATGGAGGTTCTGTGCCAGTGACTGCAAATTTCTGGCATTAACAATGCCAATAAAATTACATCAAATTTATTTCTCCAGGCACGTGAAGATTAGTTTAGTCTCCTCACCAAAGACGCGCATGACAAAACGCTCTATAAAATTTTTCACATGATAAAAGCTCAACTTTAAACAGATATATTCATATATCATGGCAGGACATGTCATTTATGGATGCAGAAATATTTACGAGGACTTTTTTTGACTGTCTCTTGACTTCCTTATTCATCTCGTCTTCGCATTTTGTAGCCTAGCCTGCTTATCACGAATTCTAATAGGATATAAATACAGTTGAGTATAACTCTCTGCCTTCTGTCTGCAACCTCAGGCTGCAGATTATTTTGAAAGCGGGCTGAATGCAGCAGAACAAACTGAAGATATAAAGCGAGTGATTCAAAGATAGCCACACAAGAAACAGAACAGTAGGACAGCTCGGTATGCGGTCGCTTGAATTGTGGAATAAAGGCTTGAAGTATTTCACAACCTTCAATCCATCATAGGTACCGGACAGCCTCCGGACCATGAATGTGTCATTCAGTGACGGCGCGCCACTGCTGCAGAAGACTAGTTTGTTTTGTCATTGTCTTCTATAAAATGCAAAGCAATGAGTGAATCTGCCCATGCATTTCAGATGTAATAGCAGCATGCAGTATGTAGTATACTCAGGAGAGAATATAGGTTGGTTCAAAACAAAACAGAAGTTTAAAAATAGTGCGCTAGCTCAAAGAACGAAGGAAGCCTCGAGCGTCACAAAATATGCTCATCGAAACGATCAACCTCAAACCCGCTTTTTTTCTTGTAACCGTACGTGCGAGCTAGTGTCTGGAATTTTGCAACACAAATTTAGGCTTCAGTAAAAATTCTTTTATTACAATCATTTTCTCAGTAGTTTCCTTAATAGAAATTGCGTGCACTGGCAAACCATTCTGTAATCTCATTGGACTAGACGACAGGGTGCTGTCTTCCTGGTCAACAACAATATTTCTGAATGCATGTGTACTTAAAGCAGCACAGACACCATATTTTGGTGGCGTTGTTTCTGGTTAGAATATTCTGCAGCCCATTTACAAAATAGACAACTATGTGTATTGTGCTAAAGAGCGGCGAATAATTTTTCAAATATTTTTTCCCTCTTACGCCGGTTCGGTTTATGCTTAGGCAGGCAAAACAACGGCTGCGACGTAAATGACGCACTCAGGTGACATGGTGCTTGCGAAAATAGCAGTACGCTCACTAAATTCTTTTTTTTTCACATCAACTATTAGATATGCCAGCAAAAGATATAAAACAAGCAGCGAATAAACCCAATTTTAGATATGAGAGAAGCCAACAGCCAGAGAAACCAAGGGGCACAGGGGATTTTTTTTAATTAATTTATCTTTTTTGTGGTGTTGATCAAGTAAGAATATTACTGTCGCTTAAAGCTAATTGATTAGAAAAGCAGGAGAAAAAACAACCACATGGCTCCGGTGGGATCCGAACCCACGACCTCCGAATTACGCGTCCGGTGCTCTACCTCTGAGCTACGGCGACGGCTGTCAAACCTTCTGGTTTCGAGGGTATTTATGTTTACAAATAACCTAACCTTGAGAGTGTTCATCAGCGCCACCCATGTTCGTAAGCGGCGGACGTGGAACGTCCTGGGTTACCGCTGGTGTGACGTAGAACGCCATCGAACGGCGAGGGTGGAAGCTGTGTGAGAACCCTCTTATGCGTCCTATGGCATCAAGGCTGCCAGAACCGAGGCCCTCGCTAAGCAATTAAGCAAACAAGGGAAGGGGAATGAGGGGCTCGTTATAAATATGAGAGAAGCCAACAGCCACAGAAACCAAGGGGCACAGGGAATTTTTTTTAATTAATTAATTTTTTTTCTGGTGTTGATCAAGTAAGAATACGAGGTCTGATATCGTATTTGACGTCACAGGTGTACTTGGGGTTTTGAAAACAAAGCGGAAACGGAACAAAACATTAAATTATAAATATTCAGCTGGCCTGGGTGTATTCTAAATCGTGACTCATGTACACCATTGCACAGCGCTTTTAGCAAAAAAGAGGATGCAACCAAAGTTACTCATTTTAGGGGCAAAACTTGTCCCCAGGCAAGGTGAGGTAAAAAAGTGAAGAATTCGCATACCATTCCTTATCTTACCTTATCTTTTCACCGATTGGTAAACTGAAGTGCACCAGTGAGTTTACCTTACCGCTTCTACAAAATAATATCTGACGCCCACGTTTTCCTGGCGAGAGTGGAGCACAGTATGTGTGGGTGTTGCGTAAGTTCGCTCTCTCTGGTGCCGAGTAAAACAAGCGCAGAGACAGCAGCGCTGGTTATCATACAAAGCTTTCTTCTGCAAAGTGAGAGAAAGAATTGATCTCTGGCTATATTCATATTATGTGCATAGAAATAGAAGAGGCTGTAAAGTGAGTCCAAGATTCTCATGCAATGTTTCAGTATGTTTTGCTCCCATATTGATTAAGCGCTGTTCTAATGAGTTAATTTATATGGGTCATGCTTCAAAGTCATTAGTGGTCTAATGCCCCCGTTGTAAAAGCTCCTATACCTAAATGAAAGAAAGCAATGGTCACACCGAGACCGTGAAAGCACATTCAGGTTATTATATTTTCTTTTGTGGCTGTAAGGGGAACAACAGCATTTTGACATAACGCAACACAGGATTTACAGGCCTGCGCAGCTAGCACCTGCGCTCTCTTCGCGCCATTCCACGCGGCGCCGTTTTCTTGTCCATAAGTATTTTGACTGTGACCGAGTAATTGTAGCGACTACAGATAGAGCATAGAAAGAAAGATGCAACGCAGTTATTATTATTTCTAGCCCAAGCATCAAACAGGAGGTAGTGCCGCCATAACGACGGCGATGGTTGGGTGGATCCTGGCCTACGCAGTCTTCATTTCGACCTGTCCCGAGAAGGCGACGGCAAAGGAGCATGTTCACATTTCAGGGCATGGGTAAGGCGCTGTTTTCTGATGTGTGTGCGGTGTCTTAGGTAAGCCGGGTATCGCCGTTGTCGTGGTGCCGTCGTGTCTTCTGGTCTCGGCGAGGGATGACGAGGGGGAGAGCGGAAAACTCTTGTGGGGTGTGACATGTTAGGGCAGGGCCAGTAAGAGCGAAGCGCGAACTGAGCTTACTACTAAGGAAGACGAAAAGCGCCAAAACTGCAAGGCAAGGATGATGGAACTCAGCACCTCAAGAAAATTTAACATGGTAGTTGGTCGAATAATCGAAAGACTTTTTAGATGATGATGGCGTGATTCGTTGAATGGTAAGCCTTGAACGATCTGTACGTCCGAGGCCACTGCTTCCTGCATCGTTGCTTCTGATTCGCAATATTAGAGAAATGACGAAGTGTGTAATTCGGAGCTACAATAAAGTTTTCTTATGTTCAAAGAACGGGCATATGTGCTAAGGAACAAAACACAGAAAGCAAAATAATTTTCGCTCGCACTACAGCATTCTTAAAATAATTTGGTTGCTCACACAGGACACGGGGTGCAAAGGAAGAAACCAGAAACACTAAAGAGTGCATATGGGGCTCAACTTTAACATATCTGGATAAACCGTATTGGCGCGGCACTAGCGCTACCCGCAAGAATGCACGCAGCACCAGCAATAATACACGCAGGGGAGAGATGCAAATGACAGAAACGGGTGACTAAAGGAGGAGCTACACAATTCTCGGGGTCAGTTTAGCGAAAACTGTTCGTGTGAGGTAGTTTTGTCTATAAATATGAACGAAATGACATTTGACGTTATTATGCGGTATGGACATATAATCCTCTTTTAAGTTCATACATCCCACGTCTTTATAGCAGTAGAGTTATTTTGAAAATTCTTGATTCAACAGGATTGTTGGTGAGCAATCCTGCTTTCTTAAATGAAAATGGATCCTCGTACAATGGCGAGGAACAAATTCTAATCAGATTAAAGACGGGTAGGAGAAGAATGCTTGACAATAAACGTCGCATGAAGTTCGAACAATGTTTAGGAGTTGGGTTGAAAATGACGGAGCCTACGAACGGTCGAAATAAAAAGAGAAACGCGCGATGACAAGCGCTGGTCACATGGCGCCGACCACCGAAGGGAATCCTGCAGCTGGGTTGCTTACTTTCATTCTATAGAACTTGCAGGAGAGACTGCTATACCTGTTTTCCAGACTGACTAACAGCATATCGCTGATGAGGAACAATGGACCTTGTATGCCCATTTTCGAGTTAGACAAACAGACTCAATGGTAGCTTTCGCAAGAAAGATGCGTCAGCAGTAATTTTTGTGCACAGCTGCTGTTTGCGCTATGTGCAGCTTGGAAGCACAGGTAAAAGGATCGACCGACTTAAAAGGATAGCGTGTTTTCGCGAAGAATAGGAACACCTTCTCGCGTCGCAGAAAGCACATATCGAGACTATGAGGGCCAGACTGCTTTCCTCCGTCCTCATTTTGTTATCGGCAGGTAAGTGCTACCAGGAAAGTGTACATATTAGCGCACTCTTGTCTTTCTCGATTACAACTTTAGCTCGAAATTGATCACCTGTTCGAAAGCAACTACCATTCGAAAACAGAATTGCAATAGGTAGAGTTAGCACAGCGGCGATTTACTAGCATGGACATATGCCGGGACTGTAAGATCATTGTCCTTGTGCTCTCCAAACAGCACCATGATTGTTTGCTGCTGGTGGATTAATCGAGCTATTTCATACGTAGGGAAGAGGCAGACTAAGCACCTCGGCGCTTAGAGCAAGACGTTTTTTTAGGCACATGCCTTTGTTATCTTACATCACGCACTCTGAACAGAACTGTTATACACCTGTCAAGTAACAGGCACATGAAGGTAGTTAGGACTCGTGCCCATTGAAATCTTTCCGCTGTCGCAACAACCAGTTCCTCAAGCATGTGTTTCCCAGCTGATCTTCGTATGCAGAATTTTTTCGTAATCTACAAATCAAAATGTTCATATTCAGAAACTTACTACAACTTACTATATATATTAGCTCAGTGCAACATGATGTGGCCTTAGCGAAACAAAGATGGTATTCTTCAGGTCACCCTCGGCACCAGTTTCTAGCAATTAGCTTTTGAGAGGTTCATAGTTCAATTGAGGAAGGATCGCACCTTGGTAAACAGTCACGATGAATATTCATTGGGTATAGCTTCGGAAGTGTCTTGCCTTCAGAGACGTATACAATTCGTCCCTAAAGGCCGTTTTGCTAATGTGCGATCGCCATTCATGCGGTTCTTGTGGGCCTATTCGGGGGTCCCTCTTTTAAGCTTGAGGCGTTAAATAAGTGACGCTCTGTGGCATCCACTTCCCCTTTCCTAAGAAAGATCATCACTTTCAATTGTCGGCGAACTGACGAGAATTTTAAGGTACAGCTACGACTGCGTTGATGAGAATGATTCAGCCTTCCCAGTGGTAGGAAAATCTTGCTTTTAAACTTCAGCTTCCTCTCGCGCCGAGTAGCTCAGACTGCCATAGAAAGCCAAAGAATAGCAGAAACACACAAGCGCCCGAGGAGTGCTCTGCAGATATATTGATTGCTGTGGTGCCATCTAACAATACGCGAAGAAACTGGGTTCGTAAACAAAACACCATTGAAAAAACCGCGCTTGTCTAGAATATCTAGGCAAGTTTTTGCTTTTCTACTTAGCCACAGGATGGGCGAAACACCTGCGAAATTTTCGTTGTATTATGATGCTGTGTATGGCAGTGTCCCAAAATTTATAAGAAAGGGAGCAACTGTGCTGCATGAAGCTACTCCAAATTGAGGCGTTGAAGTTGGGCTAGGGGTCGAAGAGTCGTCTTCGTGTAAGGTTGGATGGTAGTTTTCACCCTCCCGGCACAAGAATGGTGAATTGAGCACGGATTTTAATTACCCTCCTTTCCTGACCGCTTAAAAAAAGCCTAATTCTACAACGAAATATTTCCCTCCCAAAGCGAGCGTTTACTGAGGAAGGTGAAGTGGGAACAGGAAAGGATTAGCAGTCGAACACGCGTGTCTCCGGCCTTTCATTTGAACTCACCTCAGGACCACTTTCAAAGATACCCACAGCGTTAGATTACCGAGTGTTTGCATTTTACACTAGCCCACCGCGATAGCTCAGTGTGGATAGGGTTGAGGTTCGCGAGGACGAGATGGCAGGACTGTATCCCGGCCTCAGTGGTCGCCTATGTATTCGAAATAAACAGACACCGCTGTGCGACCCCATCTCGGTGCACATGAAAGAACGCAAGGTATTCCAACGCTAATCTTTAGCGAAGCTTCCTACCCGGTATCTCGAACAGTGAAACTGCGCGACTGAAAACGTCTGCGTTGGTCCTTGTTTAACGCCTATGGTGATGTTCCTTTTGCTCGACGGCAGTCAGGGGAGGTTTTGGAGAGTACAAGAAAAGCGTATTAAAAGACATTCGCTCGTGCATGAAAATTACTAAAACGAAATGCAAGCCGCGCACTGAAAAAAATTGCACCTGGGTTTACCCGAAACTTCTTCATGCGGCCGCACTTTTGAAAAGGAGACTTGAACTCCTTGAACAAAGGAAACAGTATACACCCCGAATTAGACACGTGGTTCATCTTGTTTGTGCATGCAAATGATCCCGCAACTCTCAGGCACTGCAAAAGTCAGCGAGGTGGCTCAGTAGTCCTGCCTTTATTTATCGTGGTTGAATCGTGAACCATCGACGAGAAAAAGGTAATCGTGCACAAAAGGTGAACATTGAATTAAAAAGTTTAGCAATTCTTAGCAAAAAACTCTATTAAGAAAAAAAATCAGTCTTGCGCTTCGCTCTCTAGCGTGTTTCTCCGCAGAAACAGCGTATATGAAGACAACCAAATGGCCTGACAATGAAGAACCTAATTTCAGTGCTTTTAAATGTGCCGTTCTCATTATGCGTTCCTAACAAGTAAGGTCGCAATACCGAAAGTATTTGTTATTCTGATGTAGCTTCGTTGTGCACTGCTCGCAAGCTGCAAATGTAATGGAAAGAAATAGAGAAATGAAGTCGCCTCAATTTTAAGTGACTGGGGAATGTTTTTATTTGTTTTAGTTGCGCTTGCTAGCGCAATTTTCCACCACAAGCCGAAGCCGGAAGAAGAGGAGTCTTCTGAATCACCGGACGATTATCCTCCAAGTGACCCCTACCCTCACCATCCTTCTTACCCGGATCATCATCCCCAAGAATACCCGCCCAGCTATCCAAATTATTACCCTAACCCTTACCCTAGTCCTTACCCTCGCCGATACCCGAAACCGCACTGCCACCGGCGGAAACCGCACCGCAGGCCACGAAGGTGTGGGGTAAGTCACATTTAAAGCATTTTAGAGCGCAGCTCTTTGGCGTCCGTTCCTGGGTTTCGCGTCGTCGTCGGCGTTGTCGTCGGCCTCGTAACCAGCTCCGCCCCCCTTTCATCCCCCCAGCGCTAGCAGCGACCGACTGATACCGCTGGATGCCGCTGACGCCGCTAGAGAGTCAAGATAACGTGACTGCATAGAACACCGTCGCCGCCATGCAGAAAGAGGAGGAAGGGGTCCCCCCCCCCCCCCCCCCTGTTCTTGTGTGGCGGATAGGGTGCTCTTCAGTTGCCGACGCGCCAGTTATTTCACGTAGGCCCCGGCACGTCGACGAATACGTGACCACCTTCCCACGGCTAGACCTGGTTCTTAGCGCTGCGGAAGCGAGGGTATCATATTGTTTGTGTCGGCATCGGCGGCGTTGTCCCTGAAACCAACTCCGCAGCTGGGGTTGACTCACTATCGAAAAGGTGAAACAGCTTATTTGCTGCGCTCAAATTTCGCATTAGGAAGTAACGTAATCGTCGGTAATTTTTTATTCTGAATCTGCAAGACACTGGCAGCCGAAAGAAATTCTAATTTCTATATCATAAACAAAATAAACAGGCTCCCTAGCTATTCAGGATAATCTGAAAGCAATTTCTGCACTAAGGTCTCTTCTGCGTTAAAGACGCTATCAACCGATGACAAATATTTGCATGATAATCTTTGTACTCCAAGTCTATACAGTTTGTGACAGATTTTCAGTAACTCGGCATATCTATTAGCACTTTCTAGTTCATTGTTCCCAAACCTTTTTATATAGCCATATACCACTTACACATCTCTTTGATTATGTTCACCATGGCAAGGTATAAATACGCAATACCTTTGAGAAAATTTTCGGATATCCTACGTTCTCAGCATTTCGGGCATTGCATTTGTTACTTAGTTTAAGGCACAATTTTCAACGTGTAGTAATTCATATTTCCATTCCAAATCCCAGTGTGCGATCGCACCGGGCCATTTCCATTTTATAGTCAAGCTAGTCAAGCTATAGTCAGTTTTATAGTCAATTTTATAGTCCCTTACCACGTAGAGTCGTTTGCAGAAAAGAGACCAAACTATATTTGTGTTTAGTATATAACCACCCTTGGCGCGCATTTAGGAGCTTGGATCATTTGTTATTACCAGAAATTGAGTGGACGGTCGCCGTTGCATGCCATTAACGTCGTGTCAGCTTCTCTGCGCTGGAGGATCGCTAAGGATATAGAGCGCTGGCCGGCCGTCATTTACTTGTCTTTCCCAGGCAAGCCGTGCCTGAATGCGAATGGCTTCCGCATTAAGTAAAACGGCAACAGGACTCATATCTAGCCATTAGAAATGATACGCTGTGCAGATTCGGCGCTCCTAGCAACCAACTCAGCCGTATATAGTGGAAGAGATAGATATAATGAAAGTGTGCGTTCTCGCTTTCTACTTGAACGAACCGTTCTCACCGTATGGGGCTTGGAGAAGTTGATATGCGATGAGTTGTGGTTTTCCGGAATAAGGGGTTAGAAAAGAAATGGGGGTTTACGTGAACAAAAGATACGAGGCTGCGATGAGTAAACTAATTGAAATTTTTTTGAAGAGCGTGTAGTACGGCCCGTCTAGAAACGTTTCTTATTAATAGTTTTCGTGAAATAGGAACAGGTTCTGTAAATATAACCAAGAAAATTTCATGTATAACCATCTCCGCGCGCTTCCCTTAATGAAAGTTTTTATTTGTTTAATTCGAGAATACTGAAGGCCCTTCTGGGCCCTTGCAGGAGGTGTTATACGATGCAATAAATATAAAAAGCACACTAAAAGAAACCTAAAACACAAAGGCAAGGAATTTGATGATGGCAGTAATGTATTTTTTTTCCATGCGGTCAATGCCACTTAGTGCTGCGAATAGTGAAGCATTCTATTCAGTTACTATGCGAGAGAAGATACAATATCTCACTACGTTAGCTCTGGCGGTGAGAGGCTGCGAAAGAATGCTGGCACGCCAATATTTCGGTGCTCACAATGCGGTGAAACAATGATAAGTGGAGCGTCACCAAGATTTTAGGTGGCTTTCCGTAGGGTGTGGCGTGGTCAATCGCATATCGTCAGGCAGAGTAGAGGGTACAGTCCCACTCCTACTCCTGCGTTGCGATTGCGGCGTACATACTATGCCTGCCGAAAAGCAAACAATGATTTCAATACTAACACTGAGTCATCAATTTCACAAAGAATTGTCTAATCATGCTGCTTCACATTGTCTTATCCAAACCAACTGCAACCCACTGCTTCTATGTCTGCAGCCGAAGAGACATTATCACCATCACCATTATTTTTTATTTGTATCCGTGCTCATGCCTGCTTGGAGTCAAGCGACTTCGCAGTATAAAATAAATAAATAAAATAAATAAATAAATAAATTAGAGCAACGACATTGAGCGCCTCTTACTGATGACTATAAAACTGCAAAATACGCTGACAATCTTTCAGTAGTTTGCCAGAAACATTAAGTGAGCTTGCGTATGATACACATATTTACCCTACTGACATATTACACTCTGTAAGGATGATACCGTCCTAACTCGAACGGTGTTAACCACAGCCTATGATATAAATTATTTTTCTACCCTAAAGTACAGTTTTCTTCTTTTTTACTTAAAGCTTGTAAAAATACCTTTTCCTAATAACATTTTCACCAAATTATTGCTGAAAATGAGTTGTAAGAATTTCGCAACACGCATAATAACTTCAGCATGGTTAGTGGAAGTGAAAACTGTCTCCTTTATCTGTGTCAAAATAGTTATTTTGATTACTTTAGTAGGCCATGAAATTTGATTTCGGTAACTTTCGCGCGACAAGTTTTGCCGATATGTTTCAAATATTTTGTTAGGAAGTGAAATTCAGCTTTCACCGTATAAAAAGCATTCCTTGCGGCAATAGACTGTGACAGAATGTGTTTAATTGATTCTGTAGGTTCAGAACAAAGAGCTACAAGTAACCTTTGTTTTAAATTCCTCATCCCTCATTGGCTGAGCGTAATAATTTGCAGATATTTCTCTTTTTTCACAGGGAAAAACATTTAGCCAGAGTAATCTCAAAATCGTCGAGAAAACATTCTTTGGGTATCAAACTTTTGCTTCAACAGAGGCTAATTGACGAAAAAAACTGCGTCAAAAGGAAGATTATAAGAAGGAACACACCATACTGGGCGGGCGCTACACTCCAACTAGCCTGGACAAAAGTCCTTATTGAGATAGGATAACAATCGTTTCGCGTGTTTCCTACAGCAAAACAAAAGCCAGAGGCTTGTACGCATGCAGGCATGACGCTACGGTTGCCTAGCAGATGACAACCACGTCTGTAGGCGTGTAAAAAAAGTCGGCGTTTTCATGTTGTTCCAAATCGTGCTCCTTTCACAGCGAGGATTCTGCCCAAGAGGAACTCGTTGCGTGTTCAAGACGGTGCCATGCTTCCACCATCCTTGCCCTCGTGTTCCCAAGTGTGAGTACGGATTTCCGCATATTTTTCCTTCTTGCATTCACGATGAATTCTTACGTATGCATTTCTGAATTCAAATCGTTTGTGCTGCTGCTCCCGATGACTTCCGATTGGTCAGCTTAGCTTGAAACGATGACTCCACTCTCTGTTGTCAGTAAAGGGAATTACATGCCATGGTTATGCCAAACGAAAATAGATAACCGCGCAGGAACTTTGGAGTAGAAGTGGAAACATTAGGTCCCTAAATACAAATAGAATGAAAGTTTCTGGTAGCTACTGCTTTTAAAAAGCGATAAAGTTAGCGGTTGTCAGCCATCTCAAATTGAAAGCGCAGACAGGTATTCCAGCGAAATATCTCCTAAATACAGAACAACAATAATCATAATAATCACGAGGAGAGAAAAATGCCCCGTTACCTTCGTGCAGGCACCTGCTTCCAAAGCCCCTAAAACGGCCAACATGCAGAGGCCATGATATTTTCGATGTACACGCACTGATGCTCCTCACATGCTGCGTCCATTGCACTGCGTAACTAGAAGTGCCGGAAATGCATTGGACTTACATTGATCCGAATTCACTTATTGTGCTCGAGTATATTGTGCTCTAGTAGTGTGCACAGGCAGATAATAACTGTATGATCATCATTCCCACTGACAACTCTCTGCGGAAACATGCACCTCATTTTAAATACCTTGGCGTATCATTACGTAATCATTGAAAGTCACGTGCACTGGCAAAATCACACATCAGCAACGGGAGCGAAAATGGCATTGGGGTGGTATAAACTGCGGCAGTTCCCTAACATCTTTGACACAAATATATTACGCATTTTATAATTCTCTCTTATCCACAGCCACCTCTCATAACGCCTAGATTCATGACCTACGACAGTTATATCGAGCCAGTCCCAAAATTACAGAAACAATCATTAAGAGCCATAACTCACTCTAAACCGGATTATCCTCGTAAATCATTATTCGACGGCTTACAGCTACTACCTTTCGATTCACTACGCCTACTAAAAACAGCAGCTGTCGTAAACAGCATCGTAAGATACAACCATCCTTTCTATATACCCCTATTTCACACATCATCACGTCCCAAAAAGTATGTAACGCTACGAAGCTTTAATCTTCCACCCACTGACAACGCATATGGAGAATGACAGCTCGTTTTTACTGGAGCAAAAATATAGAACACCCTATAAAACGAAGTCAAATACGCTCAAAAATTACGATAGCGTTGCCACGATCTCGTTTCCAGATAGCGTAATCAAATACACGAACTTGTATATCTTACACATAACGCACAAGCCAGGAGTGCTAACTTTCAATGAAAAATAAATTGAATGCAATGATATCGCAGTACCCCGGTGAAAGATAAATAACCTACGAGTACAATAAACACAAATGAAAAGTAAGTGAGGACATGTGGGGACAGCTGAGGTACATGGTGATAGTAATTAAAATTAGCAATTCAGCTAGGGAACGGGCATACAAGTTCGACCATTTATTTACCCAAGCACCCCAGACCACGGGTGGAGTAGGTCAGTCACGTAGGCATTATAGTGTCCAGTAAATAAAGCTGTACCTAGAAATGGCCAAGTATGGCGCTGTGCGCCAAAAAGTATTTCACAGCAACAATTGCTGGCTTTTGTAGCCCATGAGTAGGCCGTGTGCCTAAGACATTTCAACGACTGGAAACCGTTCTGTCAAGGATTATTTAGTCGCTTTATAGTCGTGTTGTAAAATTTTTCTGGTGTCAACAGTACAATAACACATTGCCATTCTCCTAGCTACATACACAGCGTTGATTGTTTGCATTCACAATCCTAAGTAAGAACTAGTTCGTATGTGCAACTCCTTATCTGAGGCGTTAAGTGAGAATATACCTAATTAGAGTTCAGTCAGGGTGGAATTGTAAACAGTTACCAAGTAGCAATACTCCAAAGGTCTAAACCTGTGTAGTTTGACTTTGACTTCACATTTTTATACATATCAAATCGCGTAGTCCTTAAAAGCCGGAGCATTTACCAGTCCGACAATGTAAAATAAGAACTAGTGTATTGGCAACAACTTTATCTATTGTCATCTGCTGAGGGGTTTCTAGGAATTATGCAATCACCTGCCACTGATTGGAAGCCTACAAAGCCCTTGCTTCGTTGTTATTTCTGTAGACATCAAGTCCGGTCACATCACCTTGTAGCCTTAAACACTACCAACTCTGGTAGCATTTAAAAGTGAGTGTGGGCATAATCATAAAAAAATTTATCCAAAAAAATTGTGATCGGGTCTTATACAGTGTAAAATATGGATGGGATGTGAATGGCTGCACGGAAGGCCTGTGCTAGGCTGTTCATGTCTGCGGATGGGTGAGGAAAGAATCAGGTGGCAAGCGTTGCAGTATGAGCAATGGACGCGGAAGTCGGAGGGCATGACCAATGTGGTTGAAAAGCGGAATACGAACTCAGCTGTAGAAAAACGTCAAATTTTAATACCCTCGTGACTCAACGATGAGAAGCAAGGTTTGTGACACCGGACATACACTTTAATAACAATGTGCTGATGTATGGATCATAATCAAGAGGAATCAAGATCAAGAGGAAGAAGTGGGCTTGGGCAGGGCATGTAATGCGAAGGCAAGATAACCGCTGGTCCCTATGAGTAACGGAGTGGATTCCAAGATAAGGCAAACGTATCAGGGGACGGCAGAAAGCTAGGTGGGTGGATGAGATTAAGAAGTTTGCGGGGTTGCAGTGGCGGCAACTGGCGAAGGACAGCGTTAATTGGAGAGTCATGGCAGAGGCCTTTGCCCTGCAGTGGGTGTAGTCAGGCTGATGATGATGATGTATGGATAGCATAAATAATTAATCTTGTGGATAGATTCTTAAGTGATTATAGTCAAATAATCCGCGGGATTTGGTTAGCGCTACTATCGGGGATGCATAATCAAGTTTTCTTCGTGCCAAAGTCTTGTATCCCTCAAGAACATGTACGTTTGGCGGCGCGTGGTGACAATGACGTTTTAAGAAACAAAAGTTCCTGTTAGCTGACGCTACAATGTTAGTGGCACGCATACTTCAGCACAGGTGACGGCTCAAAATCACGTGGGAGTTTTCGAGGCAACTGATTCATTCTACCGTGACGCATGTGCTTTGAGTTCATGACACAGACCTCAATGAATTGTGCGCCAATCTAGTGTTCCGATTTTCCTAGTCGTATCAACCTTTCCCTGGCGAGGCGCTTCAATTGGAACTTGCTTGGTGTTTAGTGATTACCACATGCGTCGATATGCTTCTGATTCTATGAACTGGTGTCGAAAACAATTAGCGTCTTGGTATTTTTCCATGCTATTTAAAGATTCAGTTTCAGTACATGCTACTGAATTAGGTCTGGAACTAAAAATGCATATTTCTATACATGTTGAGGACTTGACTCGCCAGTATATGCAGCAATTTCACCGGTATACCGCTTAGGATTGACCAAATGTTCCCAGGCTACGTCATTTGACTTTCGGCAATGTAGTGGGGTACTGATGACAGCCCAAAGCTGAAAATTTCTTAATTGTGAGGAGAAGGCATACCGTGACACCTGAGGTTCACGGTAGTCTCATAGGTGCCATCTGTGCCAAACTACGCAGCTTGAAAGCATATCCTGTAACCCTGGAAACTTTCGATCAGCCCTGCACAGTTTGGATAAGGCAACGCGCTGTAAAACAAGTAGCACAATATCGCGTTTTCTAATTATCCCATTGATAGACAACCCGACCTTTGGGTTCAACAGAAACCATAAAGAGTAATTTGAATTTCCTTCAAAAATTTATGGCTTCCAAAAGTGCATGAGGTTTTAGACGTACTTTGTAAATCTGGCTTCTGTCGCGCTTCTGTACCGAGACAACTAATGCGCGTGGGTCGTTTTCGGGCATGAGACGGCAGATCTACCGGCAAGTCATAGTTTTTTGTAACACTTGAAGTGGAGGCTGACGTACGTTTGCATTAACCAGAGAGCTACTAGACGCTTCAGAACACCCGAAACACGCTATGGCTTCTGTCAGCCATTTTTAGAGCTATTTTCTGAAGCGCCGTGCTGTATCGTTGCTAAGTACACAGTCTTTTACCCAAATGAAGGCATTGTTCATTTTGAGAAACAATGACGTCGTACGGCCCAAGGTTTAAAAGCCAGCCAGCACATTCCGTTTACCCGATTTAACCTGCAACTCCAGATCTTCTATGCAGAATGATTTTTAAAGCGTTTACAGATTTCCATTTTTTAAAAAAAGGTGAGAGATACGATGGCGCCTTCAGTTGTGAAGGATTACTCAGCATGTCGTATATTATGCTAGTATTATGGATGCATAACTGCACAATTAATCGCCAAAAGTAATGTAAAAAACTTTTGATTTTTGATTCGAGGGGGCAAGGATATAATGCGAAATTAAAGGCCGTTAGCATCAGAAGTGAGCTGTGTGGTAAATTCTCTAAATCGGCTATGTTGTTCTCATTATGAAGCATCAAAAATACGCCCATGAAAGTTCACTGAATAGGCTTTCCAGGACTGTCTACTTATAAAATAGCTATCTTGCACTAGTTATGCACGAAATGGAAGCGCTATTGAGCATCTGATCATGCATAATATGTTGGCTAATTCGGCGACAATGCCACACGCAGCGACGCCATTTGAAGATAACCTAATGTGGAAAAGCAAACTCAGCACGCTTCGAAATGCGCATTTTTCACGTTCAATATTTCTAACCACATTGCCGATTAAGAATTTTTTGGAACAATGCTGTCCTTTAGTGTTGACTATCAATTTCGCAATGTAACCTTGCCCCTAAAATCAAGAACAATGTTTCTAATTTAATTTAGATTGACTATTACTCTAAATATTGATTCCTATGATGCACCTAAGGTCCTCGTCGCTGTACAGTCTAGCTCAACAGACCTCGACAAGATATCTCAGTTTCTGTAATAAAGATCTTGAAAAGGTACAAAAAGTCGCCTTGCATCAGCAGCCCAAGACTATCGGTGGTCGAATACTACACCAACAAAAAGGGGCTGGTTGACAGTAATTAAAGGTTATGTTTTGAGTCATAGCCGGAAATCTTTTAGGTGCTTACGGCCGCAAGGTAGCAGCCCTCTTTTGGCGCATGAAATCATTGTCCCACATTCAATGAAAAAGAATTTAATGATATCTAGGAGATACTGTAAAGGTCACTCAAGGGCAGTCTTTTCTTGGCCAGAAAAAAACGAAGACATCATCAGACATCTTTATAGACATATTTTTATAGACATATTTAAATACAATATGTATAATTGAAAGTCGCCTTGTTGAGTTTGTTCTCCTACCACCCGTCAGCACGCGTCAAATGGAGGTCATGTATTGGAGCCCGTTCTGACGAAGGTCAACTTCAAACTTATTTCTAACTTGTCAGTTCGGGGTTTCCCTAGCGAAAAGCACGATTGACCCGTGTATGAACATGCTGGTGAAGAGGTCAGGTGAAGATGTTCTACTTCATATACTTTTGGGCATAGCATAATACGGTGCTCTTTACAATTCAGAACGCATGGAACTTTTGCAAGTTGTGCGTGATTGGTGGGTGCCTCTGCTCTGCGTTCGAGTTTTGGCTATTAACCAAACAAGGGAGGAATTACTGGCCGTATATAATGTGCTTTCCGAATCTTATAAGAAAACTATTAAAATGGATCTTTGGGAATTATGGGAAACAAATTTTTACCTGCCTTGACAGTTTGTGTGGCGACCTGCTGTAATCTTTTCAAAACCTTGCTTCCAGGCATACCGCAAAGATGGAATCCACACATGCGCCCTCATAGGTGGTCACCTTACCGTGGATAGTGAGTACACTAGAGGCACCGCTTCCATCTTTGCGGTGACGCAAAATTTGTGATCGGTGCAATAAAAGCAGCAGCAAAAATACTTTTGTTTTATTATCGAATGTGTCTTCTTGAACTCATACACGAGGTACGGAGCTCTAAACTTATATAGCAAATCGCACTGGCAAGATTCTCTGTGAACCTGAAACGATCCAAGAAAATCAACTTTTGCTTTCTCAAATAGGTATTTGAAAATTATTGTCACGCGAATGATTCATATTAAGCTACATAGTTCGCTGCACTGCAGGGAAATACTATCACTGTTAAACACAATCACATTCACTTTCTTCTCTGTTTTCAAATTTCGCAGGCGCTACACTTTGTATAGTAAAGAACATGTAGTTTACCTACTAAACCACCGAGACGTGAACTCAACTTGAGTCAAGTGGTAACGTGTCCAGCTGCCACCCGCAAGTCTTCACTAGAAGCCATCTTTGCGTGGAGCTCTAATAAAAGAGGGCTAGAGGCTGCGCTTAAAGTTGAGCACTGAGGTCTGAGGAAATGCCGTTAATTAACCCGTTGCACGGATTGTCCATAAAAGAGCACATTTTATATCTGTGGTTACAGCTATCCTGATGAAAATATTGCAACCAAACCTTTTACAAAGCGAACACGAGTTGCAAGTGCTGCACCTTTAACGTGGAAGCACCTAGAAAATCACTCAATAAAAGAAGAACTTCGCAAATTTTACTTCAAAGTATGATATATTGATTTAAATTCAGTCTCAAATGAGGCTTTCAAATTTAAGCAGGTGTTAATGAAAGAAACCGGGTTTTTAGAAAGAAACCAAACGGGGAAGCTGGTGGTCGTCGTGTTTCTTCTGCTCCGTTTTTGTCGCACATAAAATGAAGAATGAACAGCGAGCAGCCAGGTCAAAAAACTCTGTATTTGTAGTAATGTACGCCCATCTAGGTGAATAAAAATATGCGGGGAAACGTTTGGCTATTTAGACAATACAAACATGCGCTAATGAGAGAAGGTGCACCCAATGGTTGATTATATATTTGAGCAGTGTGCATAAACGAGAGCAAAGTATATGCTTTATAAATTCTAAAGTGCTAAGAGGGTATCAGAAAATCACTATGCACCACACGATTGCCAAAAGTTGTCCGACATTTAGCCCAAAAATCACAAACAGGCGGCAGAGAGAGGCCCCTTTCCTCAACATGGAGAGCTGATCACTTTTTTATCTTTTCTGTCGTGCTCTCTCAAGCCTATAGTGTACGATACAGCTGCACAGCTGCTCTCATTTCTAGGAAAGGATCGCCGCAAGAGCTTTGCAGCTGTGGTTGTGTATTCTGCTATTCTGTTTGGCCACTTGTTTCAGTTTATTTTCTTCTTTGTGCACTCAGTGTGAGCAACGCTGGAAACCGTGGTTTTTTGAGGCACGTCGCACAGGCGAAAGAAGGGGCACCAGTGAGCTGTGCTAAATAATCCTTTAAATTACCTCGTTTCCCGTTGGGATACCGCAGGCCCTTTTGCCTCGATGTAATGCAACGTTTTACGAAGAAGCCTCCCTTAGCTTTTTTCAACCTGTTTCCCTCATGGCATCCAGCTTCACTGATTGTTGTTCCAAAAACAAACCTGCAAATTCTTCGTATTACAGACGTCTCAAATAGCTAATCAGAGGACAAATTCTATAAGCGGTCCATTTCCCGTTGTCCATATTGCGTCCATTCGCTTTTTTGTCAGTGGTCACCGAGATATACCTGCGGCTGTCAGTCATCTCCCGGGTCGTTCGACACGATCCTACCATTCTTTAAAAGTGAAGGAATACTCATGCCACACTGAAACATACAAGAATTCGTTCTTCCCCCGTACTGTGCGGGAATGGAATCTCCTCAAAGCGAATATTGTAGAGGCTTCTACTGTGGAGTCGTTTACGGCGTCGATTAGGAATTTGTAGCAATTTTGCAGCATTCAACATTTCCTTTTTTTTTTCTTTCCCCCAGTGCTCATTTTGACGCGAGATGTCGTCTAATATTGTATAATGTTTCTTTTCGTCGTTCATTTCTTCGGTATTGTGTGCTGAGTTGTGTGTGCCTCAAGGAGGGTTTCTTTTTGTCAAAGTGTATTTTACACCCACTCCTGCTTAAGGCTTTGTAATAAAGCAAGTAGTCTTCTGTAAATAAATGAATAAACCTGCTGAAAGCTACCCGGCCATGGTCTGGTCGGCATCCGGACCTTAGTATTGGCTGCAATTGGATGCAATATGCAGCCAATGTAAAGGTGCACCGCAGCGCTCTGCCAATAACTGGCGACCGGACCTGACAACTGGATGCCATTTGCTGCGATTACAATCTGAGTATTTACAGCTATTACTTGGACCGCCCTACTTTATCGCAAAACAAAAGCTGCTGCAATCACCTTCCAAAAGCCAAAAGCAACCGCCGAACAAAATCGGTGGCTGGATTCTTTTTTAGCTACGTTGCGCTTTTCGCGGTTAAGCTATGGCATCAAGTAGCGAGCAGAAATTTGGGAGCTGTTGAAATCAGCTCACAAATAAGCCTACAGAGCTCCTAGATTTCTTTTGTGTTACGACTTGCGCTCATGTCAGTGTTACTTGATTTAAAGTCATTGAAGGAGCCTCGTGTCATCCGCCACTCAGTTCCTGACTAGGGGAACTCGTCGCAGTTATCTAGTTACTCGTTGCAGTCGTACCTCAAAATGTTGAAGCGGCGGCAATCAAGCAGGTAGCCGTCGATTTGTCGTGGTCGCGGCCGGGGAGCGGTCGTGGGGCGTCGACTGCGAAACCCTGCTGGCCTATGCGTCAGTATGGGCATTGGCAAAATACATGACCGTCATGGCCACAGTGGAAACACATTGCGCGGTTGTAGGGACTCCCCCACTCATCGCATTTCCTAGAGCCGTTGCGTCGCTCGTTAGGTGGGCGTGCAGGAGCTAAGGGGCCGTCGTTCTTGTAGACCTAGTTTCCTTCGAAAAGGGCTTGATGGGTCTTGTCGGGGTGCAGGACAGCGTAGTGCGCTGGTGTACGTCTTGGCTTCAGCTTCCGTTGGTGTCGGCGGTGACTGGGAGAAAAGTGCATGTTGTACTTCCTCACGGGTGTTGTCCGTGAGCGATGCCACCTCTGTCTGCTACGTCTGCTGTATTGGGTATGGCAGAAGTTGGCGAAGTTTTCCGAGAACAAATTCGCGTATTAGACTTGGCAAGTTGTCCCCGATAGGAGGTGTATCATCTGGGGGGCTTGCCTTCAGCCCTTGAAGTGGTTGGTTGTACTGACGGGTCCGTGCGTCAAAGGTATTTTCGATCGTAGAAACTTCAACTACGAAATCTTCGACGCTCTTTGCTGAATTTCGGATCGGCTTAGCGAACAGTTGCTCCTTTACGTCACGCATAGAAAGGTGAGCTTCTTTTAATCATTCATGTCATAGTCAGCGCGCCTAAAAACTACGTTTTGTTTCTTCTACATACGCAGTCACGGTGTCATTCAGGTATTGAGTTTGTTACTGCAGCAGGACCTCCGCTCTTTCTTTGCGTACCATGGTGATGAAGGTACCCAGTAGCTGCTTCCTGAAAGTGGCACATGTCGTGAAGGCTGATTCGTGGTTTACAAATCTCGTTCTGGTAGGGCAGTCGAGTGCAAAATAAACATAAGAAGTTTCGGGCTGTCGTCCGAGGCGTTAAGAGCAGCTGAATGGTCATACACACCCCGCTAGTCTTCTACAGCTTATTTAGCTCTTACTCTTACAGCTTACTCTTCTACAGCTCTACTTAGAAATTCGGTGGCTCAAGGGGCTGTGAATGAGGACGAGTGTGACTGTGCACTAGGTTCCATCGTGGGGGCATAGCGGGAGAAGATGTCGGCACCTCCTCGAGATGTCACGTAGTAGTGACTGCAGTCGGGCGCGCAGGAAGACAGCGAGAACAGGCTACCAAACAAAACTCTATTTTTTTTTGGGGGGGGGGGGGGAAGGGGGGGAGGGGGCTGACTTGGGCTCTCAAAGAACTGAATGACTCGGCGGCGGCGTAGCAACAGGCGTGCTCGGCGGTCGTCGAAGAGAATGCACGCCGCTCACGACAATGCTCAATTTAAAGCTGAGCACGGACCAACATGCCGCATTCGGACCAACATGCAGCCTTGCCACGTAGTGTAAAACTCGGCAGCTTTGAGGAGTGGCTTTCAATGTCAATGCAAGGATTTCGTTCGTACATTTAAGAACGTGTTTTTGAAGTCCTCACAGACTATCATTCTTTTTGGTGACTTTTTAATCTGCGCAATCGCTGCGGCCGGTTGGCCCACTGTGCGTTACGCCTTCAAGGGTTTAGCTTCACAGTCTCTTATAAAAGTTGCCGCCAACACGCCGCCTGAGACTGCCACTCGCGGTTGCCGCTGGAGGCTACTACTCCTGACGAAGAGAACTTTGACGACTTTCACGTCGCATTTCCCAAGAGTTTCAAGATCTTGGCACTTTAATACCGAACAGCGCAAGGACGAGCACTTGGCGCCGCTTTTTGAAGAGCCCCTGATCCGACATCTGGAAGCCTTTTTCTGCATCCGCGATGGTTTATTCTACAGAACGAATTACTCGTCTGGATTGGTTTGGTTTGGTTTGGTTTATGGGGTTCGACGTCCCAAAGCGACTCAGGCTATTAGAGACGCCGTAGTGGAGAGCTCCGGAAATTTCGACCACCTGGGGTTCTTTAACGTGCACTGACATCGCACAGTACACGGGCCTCTAGAATTTCTCCTCCAAAGAAATTCCAGCCGCCGCGGCCGGGATCGAACCCGCGTCTTTTGGGTCAGCAGCCGAGCACCATAGCCACTGAGCCACCGCAGCGCCAAGGTTAGCGCTTTCTTCTGGTCGTTTCAGCTACTGTTATTTATTTGTTCTACACGCAATGCACGATGACGTCATGACTGGGCACTTGGGGTTGGCCAGGACCCTTAACCGCACCAAAGAACGTTTAGCTGGCCAAAAATGCGTCGCAAGATTCAGCATTACACGGCCACTGTATGCGGAATCAGCATTTCATGCTTCCCGTAACTTCTTCGCCGGGACGCTTGCCTCCTGTGACACTTCCAAGTACACCGTATGACCAAGTGACTCTTTACCTGCTAGGCCCGTTTTGCCTCTCGTACAAAGGTAACCGATGGGTTACTGCAAAACCACCGCCCTACGTTCCGCCCCCGCTGCTGTCGTCTCTGTCTACACTCATCATGCTGTCATCCTACAGCATGAACCTGCTATCGTCGTTATCAGCGACCCCGGCCGCCAGTTTACTGCAGACATTGTGGAACAGCTTCTGCGGCTTTCCTTTGGCTTCACCCCCGCGCTAGAAAAATGGACGTACCAATCGGGCACTTACGAATATGCTTGCCATGCGCGTCTATTCCCATCATGACAACTCGGACGATGTGCTTCTCTTCATTACATAGGCGTATAACGCATCGAGGCATGAAACAAGTACTTATAGCCCATCCTTCCTCCTCTATGTCCGTCGGCCTCACAGCTCTCTGGACCGCATCTTATCTTTCACTCTCGACACCGAGCTTTCTACTGCAAGCACCCTCTGCCGCGGTGAAGAAGCCCGCACGCTCGCCCAAATACGCGCCTTGGCCTCGTAAGACCGTTTTGCCGCAAGCGTGGTTTATCCCAAAAGCTGCTGTTTCAATACACGGGCACGTTCATCAGCTAGCTTGCCTCAATTACCTGAAATACGTGATCTCTCCCAAATATATGTAAGGACACCATTCTAGGAAAACTCAAGTCATGCATGTCGCACGGCTAAAGCGCTTTAACTCTCGCAACGAATGATTAATTGGCCCAGATGGCTTCGTCTGCGCACGGGACGTGTCATGCGCTTCCTGTGTACCCATAAGGAACAACAAAGAAGTGAGTACAAAAAACGAAGCTCAGCATCTTCCCACCCATGTAAGTAGCTTTGGTAAACAGAACCTGCAAAAATATTGTAGTACTCAGAGAATACAGAATATTGCAACGCAAAGACAAGCAACAAAAACTACTCCTCGAGAGACCTGATGTTTGTAATCTTTTATTTGGTTTACTTGCCTGCCTGAAATTAAAGTATTCTTGAATTTCGGCTGGAAATGTGTGCAGTAAGATTACGCTTGAAATGAAACATCTGGCGAAAGTGACATTTCAACATCCTAAAGCGTTATTTTTGGTCCCGAAAATATTGGCAGGACCATCATGAAACCTGAGGCTCGGAAGGTGAGCGGGCAAATGGATCCGCCGTCGTTGAATATTTGATGCTTTTAACCGAAGCCGAGATCTCACACATGCTACGTAATTATTGCCACAGCGCTGCACTTCAAGACATGTGATTTCGCGTCCTGCGTTAGGCAAAGATTCGCTGGCACTTACGCAACGCATGAGTATGTGTTTTAAATAAATATGCTGTGACAGTGACATCGTTGTATGTGCTTTGATGGAACAGACACAATCTCACAAATAAATTGCAGCAACATTGCTTCTAATGCTTTAGCAATTCACGCTTTAGAGGAGTTAAGCGCCCCAAATTCTTTTTCTGTAATGCGGAAGTGGCCGGATATGGTGGATGGGCCTTTTGGAGCGTGACGGTGGCGTGAGAGGTGGGCCGAGGTGGCCAGTGTTTAGATGGTTAACCCCATAGCTACGGTGCATGGTGCGGAGCTTGCCCGGGGGTGAAGATGCTGGGGAGGGGGGGGGGGGAATCCTAACCTCGACAAGGCCCTTAGGTATCTAGCCAAGGGGCGTCCCATCCGCCAGAAACATCGCCCGCCATATCGTTGTCGCTTTATCATTCCACTGCTGCTCGCGTATCTTGTGGGCGGAAGCCCTGGGAGGAAGGAGGTTGGTAGTCTGGTGGTCGTTGGCACTTCTGGACAGCGGAGGGGTCACACAGACGGTGCTGACATTTTCGCCGGGTGTCACTGGTACTTTTGTCCTGATAAAACAGTCATATTAAATTCCGAAAGCTTCTCTGCACTAATAGTTGCACTTATCGACAACATAAAAAAGGAAGCACCATCAGCACATCCTTGTGGTTAGGAGCAACATGCTTAGCAACCTGTTTTCTTTCTTACCCTTTAGAAAAGCCAGAACGTGCAAAGCATTGTTAACAAGACATTCTGCGAAGTGCGCGGTATTATTATGATCAAAGAAACAACGAAAGATTTAAAAAAAAAAAACTCGACGTTATTTCATTGTTCCTTCCACACTTTGAAAGGGCACTCTTTGTCTCCCAGAGAAAAATAAACTGTACGAGCACGGATGTCCCCCCTTGAAACCGGACTGCCTGTCTCCCACACACAACTGGTTGCCATTGTTATCAGAGTATGAAACCATTCCCAACAAGTGCTCGCGCATGCTACAGGTTCTGCGGGTTTTCAGTATTGCCTCAATACACAGAGGTAGGTTGTCTAGAGAGTATAGTTAATAATCTTTCAAACTCAAAAAAACGTGGTGCATACATGGAAAACGTATTCTGTTTGTGTTAGAATATTAAACATTTCCAGGAAGGACCTCTCGAATAGGGCTCACACAAAGAACAACTCTCAATGGCCCTTATTTCATGATGTTTTGATTTGGTTTCTTTCTTTTAGTCCTATTTTAATGCTGGTGGCTTTCTCAGCAGCCTAGAGTATAGAGCAGGACGCCAATAACTTTGCCCCAATGTGAACCAAACCAAAACTCACCGTTAAATTTAATGGTTCGAATCTTGCTTTCTTGTCGGCTTGTTCAGATCGTAGCGAACAAAAACACTTGTCTAAGTCGCAATTGTTCTATTGTGTCCTATGTGTCGCATTGTGCCCTATGCCTAACAGTTGAGAAGGTACTCATCTAAGCAAAAGAGAACACGATCACAATTCTGAATAAGTCGAATGGTTGTTTGCACACTGCACGCGTTATATTTGCTGCTTTTGAAATTATTTCTAACGCAAAAGTTTTTGAAATAAGAATCCACGCAATGTCATTAGTGCGTGGCGTGTTTCTCCAGTTAAAATTTTATTCGCCTTGTTGCTCGGGGAACAGAGGTTAAGGAGATAACAAGGAGCGGAATCAAATTACGGCGCTGTGTTTTCGCTAAGAAAAAAAATATTTACACCGCGACGTTTGCTTCGAGCACTTCTTTATCATTTCATTAACTTCAACCTGCCAAGCCATAAAAACACATTTCAAAATTTCATCTGTTTTCGCGTTAAGGGGGGTTGTGAATTGAAAACACATATGACATATTCGTTTAAGTAACGTTTGTAGTGTCTGTCTGAAATGCTCAGTGTAAGAGCGGCAACCAATAGAAGTGAGTGATACCACGGCTGTGCTACTCTGGGGCAATGTGCCCAGTATGATAGTTCCTGGCGCGTAAGCTGTCAACAATCTTGACGCTGATTACCATCTTCAGTGAATAAAACAACATTCCGACGATTAAAACAACACTAAGCTAGCTCACAACTGAGGATTTCTCAACATTAGCTTACCAGAGTGTTTACCTAAGAGGTCTTCATGATAACAAATGCCCACTTGGCGAACTTGTGGTCACTAATATTTGTGTGCGAAGGAGACAAATATTTCCAACCGGTGGCTGGGTTTTGGGATTCATGAGGGAATGCGTCTATCTAGGGCAAGTAAGGTCCAAAGATCTGGACGACTACAGGGCGATAGGTGGGAGATTAAAAAATGGGGGCAGTACATCCGATAAGTAGTCTCTAGTCATCACTACCAGCTTAATATCATTCTTCAAGAGGAAAGTACTCAATACTTGCATCTTATCAGTGTTCAGAGGTAAGGGTAGAACACGTTTAACAATAATGCGTGCAGCTTTGGAAGCAGTGCAATTGAAGCAATGAAGCAAAAATTTAAGAACGGAAGAAAAAGATATAGGAAGAAAGAACAACAGAAAGGAAGAAAGAAAGGACGCAGGAAAGAAAGAACGACACAAATAAAGAATAGAGTGAAAAACGAAAGAAACAAATATTTCATTTTGGTATTTAACGTCCAAAAACGCCCCCGGCTATCGGGATCGAAAGCAGGATCGAACCAGCGCCTTATGGTTCACCAGCCGAGCACCATAACAACTCCCTCAAAAAAATTTTTTTAGATAGTCTATAGACTGTCCACAGACTTTTGCTATAAAGTCTATATACTCTGCATAGACAATTCATAGAGAACAGTCTATAGGCAGTATAAATGCTATACACAGTCTATAGACAGTCTATATATTTATGCCCTGCTGAAAAAAGTTCTATGATGCAATAACCTCATAGATCATTCATCATAGAATATCATAAAATCTGTATGATATGTCATACGAATTGTATGATATATAATACAGATTGTATGATATTCTATGATGAATGATCTATGAGGTTATTGCATCACATAACTTTTTTTCAGTACGGTGCCCATACCATTTTAGCAGACATTTGTCTACAGAGTATGAATAGAGAAAAGAAATATCTATAGGAAGGCAAAACAGTCTACAAGAAATCTATAGACTGTCTAAAGACCATCTTCATGAGGGTTGAGCCACTGCGGCTGCTCAAAGAACTCGATTGGGCCAATTTAGGTACTGCAGGCAAGAAGGGAGCGCGAAACGGACCGTAAGTACGCGAAATGACATTAAACTCCACTACGTAGCTGCTCGCTGCCGCTTGATGAAAACGTCACATATAAAAACATGGTTTCTTCCGAAAGTGCGAAAACTAAAGAGCCGCCTGTTCTTTCTCAACCTATTCCTGAGAAGGCAAGGAAATGTGTGGCGTTTTTTTGTGTGTGTTTGTCAAAAGAATCAATGTCTGATGATACTCTCAGTTCAAATCACCCTAATCCCTTCAAGGCATCATTTGTTACGCCTTTACTTAATGCAGCTGTTAGCATTCATTGGCGGATGAAACAAAAAGAAAAAATGGCTGAGGCTTAGCTAAGGTTAAGCCTAGTCAGATGCGATGCATATTGGTGGCTAGGCTTGGTAATACATGTCACTGAATACTTGGTCATTTTAATACAACCACTAGAAGCCTTCGTCGTGGGGGAAGACAACGGCATGGCTACAGCGGAACGCCGACTAACCCCGAGACGCGCGTTGGGTGAGCGCCTGGATTGCCACGGAAGCCGCGTCTGCCTGCCCGGTGGAGCGAGCGTTTCACCTACACCGAGTGTGAACACGCGTTCGAAATGCGCGGGAATGCCGCTCGAGGACATTCGGGCGTCTGTGCGATGGCATCGTTTTCCCTCTCCCAGCGCGTGACGGCGATCTGTCGTGACGTCATGTGTCACGTGGTATGTCATGTGGTGTGACGTCACTGTACCACGTGGTCTGCACGGCGTGCAACCACAGCGACGGCGCGAGGTGGACCCCGGTCTTCCTCTGTCGTGACGTCATGTGTCACGTGGTATGTCACGTGGTGTGACGTCACTGTACCACGTGGTCTGCACGGCGTGCAACCACAGCGACGGCGCGAGGTGGACCCCCGTCTTCCTCTGTCGTGACGTCATGTGTCACGTGGTATGTCACGTGGTGTGACGTCACTGTACCACGTGGTCTGCACGGCGTGCAACCACAGCGACGGCGCGAGGTGGACCCCCGTCTATCTCTGTCGTGACGTCATATGTCACGTGGTATGTCAGGTGGTGTGACGTCACTGTACCACGTGGTGTACACGGCGCGTAACCACGGCGAAGGGCTGTAGTGTACCTCTAGTAATATGCTTCGCATAAAATACCAGACGGTTTAGCGTGGCTGAGCGGAGAAATATCTTGCAGTACCAATAGTTAAGGTGGGCAGTCAAGGTCTTTATGTGGTAAAAGCATTTGAGCTAAGACGTTTGGCCTAAAAGCATTCTATTAAATGGATTCAACCGGAAGGCATTTTTCATGAAGAGCTTAAAGGGAAGCTGAAGAGATTTTCGAATTCATTAAGATGCTCACGTATGGATGTGGGAACCTTAAAAATCATGCGGGTGAAATTTTTTTGCAGATTAATCACTTAGGAGCGACGTAATCGCCGTTTAAAATTGCGCGGTAGCTCCGCCCCCCGCTGTCCGCCAAGCGCTGCTGATGACCCTGACGATGCGAGACGAAACCGGAAACCGTGGGGTGGTGATGTAAACATTGGTGTTCCGTCGCCACGCAGCCTCCGCGACCGTGCTTGTTTCTGCGTGCGTGCCATCGTAAGCTGCTTCGATCTGCCGTGTGTTCCTGTATTTGTGCTTTTTTATGTTTGTGGTGACGTACAGAAACGTGGGCAGCATCGAGTGAAGCGGTGGACCATCATGCCGGCGTTCTGCACAGCCTTCGGCTGCACTAACACCAGCGGCCGCGACGATGTGGTCTTTCATAATTTTCCGCAAAATAAGAAGCTTTCCGCGAGGTGGGTCGCTGCTGTGAAGCGAAGGGATTTCAAGCCCTCAAAGACTACAGTGCTATGCTCTGACCACTTTCGTGATGAAGACTATAACCATAGCCTGTCGATAATGCGTTCATTGGGCCTGTCAACAAAGTCAGCTGGACTGAAACCCGGCGCAATACCGTCCGTCTTCGCGCACAGGAGCTCGTCACCGCCACCGAGGCCAGCTTTCGTGAAAAGGAGGAAGCTCTAGGTAAGAATTTGTGTATTAACTCTATGAGAATTTGACTGCGCGGACCGGTGTTCTGTGTAGTGTATGGCGCGTAATTTCGTGGATGCAAGACTTTCGGTAGTAGTGAGATGAACGGCGCTGGAATGAGATTGTCAGGACGGCAGCAAACTGCAGCTTACAAAATAAGTGCCTAGCTGTTATGCTTGCAGGCATGCATCATGCATCTCGTACAGCATTACTCATATCAGAGCTCGGCCCTAAAATTTTTGGCTGAGTAAAAATCGTTAAACTGCTATTAATACTGCAAGAGGTGGAGCGACGCGAAGTGCGCCTCACAACCGGAGACTGCGCGCCGCGCGTGAGCAGAGAACTTCGTTCGGTAAGCGAGCACGTGAAAAGACGTTATATGCAGACTCTTTACTCAATTATATTGGAGCTCACATATTCTAGGATTCATGCGTAGCTCTCAGTGGCGAGAACATAGGGAGTAGTACGCGGCACATTTTTCTTCGTGGCCGGAGCGCCGAGAAAACTGTTTGCACATGTTTCTGGTATACGGGCGCGCGGCGTTTCGTTTTCAATTTGGTTTCGCCTGGGGCCTGGCTGATAGCAGCCTCGTCAGCGCCCAATGTGCGCAGTCATGGCGCTTGCAGTCCGGCCCCAAAGCGCACACTTTTTTTTAGCGATCTACGTCGGACGCTGCCGCTGGCGCTGTGTTAGCGCTTGAAGTTGCCTGTCAGGGTTTTTAAATAGATCTTTTTTGCTTGGCTATAGCATTTGCAGGAGGTGCTCGAAATCTGCAAATACAACATAATATGAAATACAACATAATATGAAAATAAAAATTTAATTAAGACATGCAGTTTAGTGAGCTAATGGAAGCCTTCTGCCTATACTGGTGTCTGCCGTATCCCCCAATGTAGCCCCAGGTATAAAATTAATACAAGGTTAGTTACCCATTTTTTAAAATAAATTTTGGACCTTCTAAAGGAACACCTGGTATATAATAAATGATCTCACTTCGCACGGAGCTCGCCAATCAACAAAATGGTTTATGAAATAAACCAGCAGATTTTACTGATACTGAAGCAAACTTTTGTTCTGTTTGGAACAATAACATCATGTGGCTTATGCCTTTCAGTTTCTTGCCGAACTGCTGCAAGATCAAGACTGCGCACCAGACGATAGTGCAAATGAAGAGTGCATGGAAAATGACATCACACCTGCAGGCTGCACACCACCAGGCAGTCAAGAATCCACACCAAACGGCAATACAAATCAGGACTGTGCAGCAAGTCGAATGCCACTGGCAGATGCTGCTGAGGACATTGCATCGAACTTTTCTGACAAGGCTGACAAGTCTGTTCAAGTTCTAATGCAGCCAATACCAGTAAAGTGTTCTGCCAGGAATACGTTTATAATAACACATGTAGTCGTAAAAAATTGCCGAGTGCAGCATGGCTTCATACATTAATAATAATATTATATAATTGTGCGCCACGTGTGCTACAGCCAGCCTTGCGATTCGGCCTGCTTGGTTGCAGCACGAGGCCATCGAGTTAGTGAAAAAAATCACTGAGAACAGCGCGGTAAAGGCGGCCGCAAACTGATGGAGATATTCCTACAAGGGCTTACAGTATGAAGCAACTAGCCTAAACAAGGATTTCAATTTACTGCCAGATCCCATCTTGGCACGCAGAACGGAAGGCGCACGTTTGTCACCTCGACGAGTTCTGCCGCAAAGCGCCGCGAACTTCTGTCTTTCGCGTGTGTTATGAACCGAGCCGGCACGCAGCGACCATGAAGCGATGCCAGCATAAAATTTGCGTGCAAAAAGAGCCTGATAACTTCTTGTGCTTGTTAATGGTCTGTGTGGATTACAAGCAGATTTGCGGCAGCACCGACAAGCGGCAAGACAACAATGCCGACGATCGCATCCCGCTTACATTGCATTAGGAAAATTTCGTGGAGCAGTGCTATACTACATTTGCTCGCCTCAAAATTCATCCATTGTATCTCTGAATGAAGTTTGGCTAGAAAAGTATGCTTACCAATGGACATTTCCAACACGTGGAGATGCTGACACTTCGCTTTCGTTCAAGCCAAAAGCACCGCTTGCGCCAGCATCGTTGCTTCCTTGGAGCGGTTTGCTCTTTGCGATTGGTTCGTACATGTAGGGGATGAGGCCAAGATCCTCCTGGTAATCTTCGATGTGTTCCATCGTGATATAAGCATCAAACCAACAACCGGAAAACCGCGCGCCGCGCTTCATGTACTACATCGGCGGCGACCGAGCCGGGTTCACCGAGCCAACGCCAGTGTTTACGTCACGATGCGCCCAGCCAATCACAGGCGGCAACGAGGCGCGCGAGCTGGCCCGAGGCTGCCTCGGCACTTTTCGCCAAAATAAAATAGGTTTGCGCTTTCCTTTGCCTAATTTCGATGAGAAATTCGAATTCCGAGGGTGGAACACTGTAAAGTGTATCTCTTCACTCAATTTTTTTGGGAAACCTTTCAGCATCCCTTTAACCCTAGAGCCCTGCCTTTACGTTAAAGAAAATTGTCATGAACCTTACCTTAAGCCATTACATCTTAGCCATTACCTTAAGCCATTTACATCTAAGGCATTTAGCTTGAAGCCCTTCACCCAGGTCTACCCTTTACTCAGGCCTTCATTCAGATGAAGCTCCAGGTGGACTCATCTGGCAGGTTGCCTGCAACCCGGTGGGCCGGTGGAGCTCCTTCCATAAAGCAGGCTTAGAACGCATAGGTATATACCGGAAATCGAAAAATTGCAAAGCCAATTTTCAATTTTCTCCTAGTAGAGCCACCGTACTAAAAGCTATTAGGTCGAAGCTTACAGGTTTAGCGCATTAATCAGCGTAAGCGAAAGCTTATTGCCATTACTGTGCTTAAGGTCTGGTGCGGTAGGCCCTTTATGACGTTTCACATGTGGCTGCCCGGTTGGGCGTCTCACAGGCCTGTTCTGGCGTGTATGAGCTTGCGTGCATGCTCTTGCTTCTTCCGGTTGCGGTTTCATACACAGCAGGCAACGCTTCCGAAGCCAGTGCACCTGCTCGGTGAAGCCATGTCCGCGCAAAACAACTTCTCCTCTATAGAACCAAAAAGAACACAAGCAAATTCTATTCCGAAATAACGTAAATTTCAATGACTGCCACATCGTGGACTTCCTTTTACCGCTCTCCACATATCTGTCCTGCGACACATCGAGACTTAGAGAAGAAAGAATTGCATTTCGTGGTGTGGTACAATGTTGGTAGAGCGAATCGCTGTTACTCAGTCTGCGCCCAAAATTTATTTAACCCTCAGCGAAAATTACAGCAATAGGGCCGGAGCACTGCGCGCGTCGCAGCTTACACCGTGATTTTGAATTCTACCACATCGCTTTCTACTCCTTAGTCTTCGCCCAAACGCTAACCAGAGTTTCGATAAGAACAAGTGATAATTTGCGGGGCACTATATAGTTCGCGGACGCACTAGCTTTTTAGCCTCCGCAGCATTGCATGCTATTTGCGAAAAAGAGTATGGTGTACAAATTTGTACAAAGTTGTTACAGCTTTCGGTGTAAAAGAGTATCAGGGCATTGGTCTAAACAAATTGGTACCACAGTTGTTATAAACGACGTGTAATACAAAGCGAAAACACATGAAACAGAGAAAATTACTTGAGAAAGCCAAGCATGTAGTATATTCAAAAGCGCGAATGTCTGCCATATGTAAAATATATGGGCGGCATCAATCACGAATGTAATAGCATATATAGCGAATAGACATTTTCAGAAGCGCTAAAACAACAAGGACGCAGAGGGAACAGACAGGGACGAGCGCTACTTCCAACTGTTTATTTCGTAAAACCGCCAACCGCCTGAAAATGTCAAATCTGCACCAACTAGCCCGATCTGCTACCCTTCACAGCGAATAGGATACGCACGATTACGTCGTGCAGTTAGGAGGACTATGAACAATTTCCAGAAAGGCACTGCTGCAGTTAGCTGCCGAATGCTGATGACGCCGTCCCTACCGTAGCACGTTACTGGGCTTACATAGTGTGTGACTCTGTTCTTAACGCATTCAGAGATGGCGTCTTTGTACTTATGCTTCCACACTGATGTGGGGCTCCTGCAAAACCGCGCTTATGGCCACTACAAAATGACATCAGGCAGCCTGAAGTATTACTCCGATTTCCACTCGCACCCATACCTCGAAGGGGCAAAGTTTAAACTGCAATTCTGCCCGTAATGGCGTGGCCTAGGAACTGGAAGGCCAAGGAATATGCTCAGGATTGCACTGTCGAGAGCTCAGTGTGCTATCAGATGGGAAGTGGTGGGTGTGTCGTTCAGTAAGGTAGAGATCATAGTGCGGTTAGAAAAAACATTTGCGAGTAAGTGATGTATCCTCTCATAAACCGAGAATAGTTAAAGGGCATGGGCAAGGTATGCAATGTAATGCAAGATAACGGTGGTCTATGACGGGCAATGCAGTGGATTCTGAGAGAGGTCTAGTGTACCATGAGGCAGCTCCAAATTCGACCTTCTGCGTGGGCACGGCCGCGTTTTCCTTGCAGCAGCTTAGGATAGGATAACTTTATTCGGCTCTAGCACAAGGTTTTTTTTATGTGGTCAGATGAGTCCATCCGCAACGGTCGGTTGCCCCTATTCCAGGGCTCCGCTGGATGCTGCCGTCAGCTGAGCTCGCCGTATCAAACCGATCTGGTCATCGCGGCAGTCGCTGGAGAGCAGACCCTCCCATTGCTCCACACTTGAGTTTTGTATAACTGGGACGATGTCGACTTTTTGACATGCCCATGTGATGTGATACAGTGTAGGTTTTTCATGGCACCACGGACAATTGTGTGCGTAAAGTGTGGGGTGAATTTTACTTAGTGTGTTTAGATTTGGATATGACCCCGTTTGAAGTTGTCTCCATGTGACAGCCTCTTCATTGTTCAAAGATTTGTGCGGTGGTGGGTGCCGCGTCCTGCTGCCTTTGTAGTTGTTGAGTATGGCCGAGTATTCCTGAGGTACTGGCAGGGATTCCTCAAGGTCGTTGACGTTGGATGCTCGGTAGTTAGTATATCCTCGAGCTAGCCTGTCTGCCTCTTCGTTTCCTGCCACCCCCGTGTGCCCCGGTACCCAGATGATCTTATGTTTGATCGGCTTGTGTGGTTTTGCATGTGTTTGTTGCGTCTTGCAGTCTACAGAGCGGAGTATGCGGAGCGCTCTGCTCCACATGGGCGCGCAATGACAGTCTAAGTCCGCTTTCGAAGATTTTAAGGCGAAAGCCTTTAATGTCTCATCGTTGTAAGCAGCAGTTGTCGACAGAAATGTCACACTTTTCAATTGGTCGAAACGGTCGTGACGTCACAGTGCGCGAATTTCAAACGGGGCCAATTGCACTTTGGCAAGTAACCATGCAACCAATTGAAGGGATCATGTAGTGATGCTCCAAGTAAGTGGGACTGAGCTTATTGAATTGGATAATTACGAAATTAGACTAATAAACTTTTCTAGTCAGGCCATAGAAATAAATAAAAGCGAGTATGAAATTGGTCGAGCTCGGGAATCGAACCCCGGTCTTCGGGGTGCGAGACGAGCATGCTATCCACTCCGCCATGCCAGCTCGATGGTTTGGAATGAACAAAGGCGCGTCTAGTGAATACGGTGTCTTCGCTCACTCCCATCCTCCTCCCTTCCCTTCCGGCGAGGTTTAGGTGTTCACCGAGATATGAGAGACAGATAGATTTCCTTTCCTCAAAAACCAATTTACTGACGAGCGAGGCGTAGAACCGAATGGGCGATGGCGTTCTGTGGACTCCCTGGCAGCGTTGCAAGACGCTGTCGCGTTCCACTTAGAGGCGAAGCTTAACATCTTAACCACACATCAGTGATCGCGCTTTAGGGAAAAAAATTGCCCCTGAATTTTGACGGGTGTCCACCGAGATATGTGAGACCGTTACTGCGGAATTTCCTTTCATGAAATACAATTTTCATTTTCTTCATTACGGGCCATCTTTGTCTTTCTTCTTTCACTACCACTTCCTCCCTTCCTCTACGGTGCAGTTCAGGTGTCCACCGAGATGACAGAGAATTACTACGCCATTTCTTTACTCAAAAAGCGTTGCGTGCAAATGGAAACGCATCGCACCGAACGAGTGGTGGCGTTCTGTGGACTCCCTGGCAGCACTACAACACGCTGTCGCGTTCCATTCCTAAAGGCGAAGCTTATGCGTCGTTAATTAGCAGTTAATTAGCATTCAGGGATTAATCAGTAATTAACCATTAATTGGTGATTTGTCATCACTTAGTAATCAGTACTCAATTACATGTGACGCCACCAGTGCCACACAAGCAGTCAAAATGGTGCGGAAAACGCTTTCGCCTCTATGCACTTTAGACAGTTTAAGTGCCCCGTGAATATTGATGGAGCCTTTCGACCGGGCGTCTTGGCCGATGACAAAGAGGGGTGCACGGCCAGTGATGCGCGGCTTGGGTGCACGGGTTGGAAAGATGACCCCCTACGGCCTCACAAAAGTCAATACACCTACAAATAAGCGAACACTAGCTCCACTTTGAAAAATATCAACTGCGCGCGACGGTGTTTGGGATAAAAAATCTGATCCCTCTTACCCATTTCAGATGCAAGCCTCTCGTCAAATACTGCGCAACAAGGCGCCTAAACACCTACAACCACCTTTAACGTCGATGAAACTTGTGATTCTGTCCACAACTCTACCAGAGGTCTCTGCTCGCATCTGACGAAAGTGATACAGGTGCTTTTCCACGGACAAAGGAAAAGACTTTAAAAAGAAAAATTGTTTGACTGCAATATATGCTCCGTGGTTTATTATGTTTATATCATGTTTATTCGTCTGTTTTCCAACGTCGGAAGTACGGCATTTGTCAAAATTGCTCTCGCACACTACATGTTGGTCCCAGGAGGAAAATTGTAAGGGCGCTGGTGAACTGTTGTCGCACGTTTCTATGCAGTGTATTCAAGTTGTACTTAGTCCGTTTGGAATGTGTACCGTAGTGGGTGGTTCATTACGAGTACACATAGGTATGTTTATCCACATGGCCATCGGTGTTTCATAATGGGTGCATTTTTGCTGCGTTAGGAGAACAGTCATCTGCAACAATACAAGATGATGTTCGTGGCTGCCAATGGGTAATTATTCTCTTATTACATATTTAGTTCAAATTCAGGGATTTTCTTAAAATATTTGACTAACGCTCTTAGCACTTTGAGTTATAGATGATTTCGCTCTCTCCCTAAGAAATGCTAGCCGTCCACGTTGGCTCAGCTGGTAAAACTGTTTTAGTGAAGCGGTGGTCACGGGTTGAAACGTTGGATTTTTGAACTGCGAAGTTTTTGCGGTAGCTGTATGGATTCACTTTTTGGCCGTATCCCACTTCTTGTGTCCCTTATCACGAACCTACTGCGCCTTGGGTGATTGTGCTAAAATATTTGAACAGTATCGGAAGCATTGCTGAAAATGAAGACATGAGGCTCGTTTTTACTCTTTTCGTCTCTTCTCGGTCCCCTCTGATGGTACTGGCCAAATGGTGCTGTTTAGGTAATTCAATCCTTAAGCACATGTACTCGACGGACCCAATAGGACTCAGATCCGGCACACACTAAATTAGCCTGCCATATGCCTAACTACAAGCTTCTACTAATTAACCTGACAGATTTTGGTGAAAAACAGGTCTGTAAACACTCAGTGTTACCTTTGTTCTGATGCTTATCGCGTGGGTCTTGTATGGTAAAAATTTTCTCTGAACCGCGCCCATCATCCGAACGGTGCAGTGAATTGTAAACTTCTGCAGCATACAGTACATATACAGAGGCCCATGTTTTATTTTATTAATTCTGAAATATTTGTAATTTTATTACATTCTCATATTTTAAATATTCCGCATTTACTTAAAATCTATAAATTTACATGTAGAATTAACTCAGCCACCCATCAAACTTTTGAACATAATATATTTTTATGTGGAATGGACTTCAAGGCTCCTCCATTTAAATTTAGCCCCTGCAAAAAAAAAATCAGGGGTGTTCGTCATTTTTGAAAATTGCCATGGAGGGTTTGAAGATCTCATTTATTGCCTACACAATGGTGAGTATCTTAAACAAGAATCAAAACCTGTGGGCTTGAATATTTTTTCCCTTCTCTGCTGATATGCATTTATGTAATTTTTGATAGCAATTTGGAAGCCACAGTTTCACTGTGTTTTTAGCCTCAAGCTTCTGCTTCCTCAAAACGGGAATTCGTTCATGATTTGCAAGCGACAAATTGTTTCTTGTGGCAAACATAACAATTACGAGTTAATAAAAAAGTGATCACATTTCATCACGGTTCTCCTTCATGCGATGTCTTCCTGCCGGCGGAAATGTAGAATGAGTACCTAATATTTTCCAAGGTTTCGGATATGAGTTGGCTACGCTGAAGTTGTGCAAGAACCGTTACCTTTTTCAAAATTTTCACTGTGCTGGGACATATCGAGCATAGAGAAAACTAAGAAAATTTTAAGACTAGTTGACAGTCTTCTTCGCTTGGTTATCTGCTAGTGTCTATTGGCTGCACTGTTACGACGGCTTAAAAGTACTTTACTTCTCGTAGAGATGCCCGCCATTCTACTGACAGTTTTTATAATTACCATAAAGCATACTAGCTTTCAGTCCAGCCATGTTTAGAAATGCTCGCAATGAAGCAAATGCGGCTTTTTAAAAGTGCTTTACTTGTTGAAGAAATACCGCTCAGTCTACTGGAAGTTTTTGCAATGAGCATAAACACAGCTCTCACTCCTGCTCTCTTCAGAACTGCTGAAATGAGATAAATGCGGTTTCCACAATACTAGGTAGATAGAAGCAAAAGTTGTTAACCTATAAACTATGAGCCATAAACTTGCTGTCATAATGAGAGAGATGATAATTTTCTCGTCTGCCTGGTTTCCCAATGTACGCCGTTGTAAATTATTGGCACATCCTGTTAAGAATGGTGTATCAATTCCAGGTAATTTGGTAAAACGGTAAACAGCCATTAAGAGGTTAGGAGTAAACCGTTAGTATTTTTATTCTGTCTGGAGATCGCGATATAAACAAATTATCACTGTCTCAGAAGGAGCGGAAAACAGCGAGAATAGCTGAAACGACAGTGTGACTTCGAACGCACGACAGAAATTACAGAAATAGATGTTTGCGTCTCGTATGGTTCGATTGCTTAAAAGAAGTATAATTTTTTTCATTTGAAAATAGCCTACGTTTCCAGGCTGCTGCAAAGAAACCCTTACACCCGTTTCAGGACAAGGCTGTTCGTGTGTGGTTTTCAGATGATTTCCGCTTCCGTTGCGCCCCCTAGTGTGCTCCACTATAGTAGAAATGAATGTTCCACAGAAGGAAGCTTGTAGTAATGAAAGTATTTTTCAGCCAGGAAACGCAGAGGTTGATGTCTGAAAAAGAAAAAAAATAAGCCCTCGACCTGATAAGCGTAGAACTTAAACTAAAACATTTCACAATATATCTCTAACACACAAAAGGCGATAATGCCTACAACAAAGCCAACCATACCTTGAACGTGCTTCTCTATGAAAACAGTGTCCTGCAACATTTAATCTTTGGAAGGACTGAAGAGAGTTATCCTCGTAATCTTACTTGACAAGTAGCGGTAAAAGTCGGGAAATAGCTAATTGTTTTAGTATAAATGTTAGGGTTATTTAACAACGAGAAGAAAAGGACGTCCACATCGCACGCTTGCTGACTTCCTGAACAGTAAACATTATGTATGGAAGTGTTGATTGTTGTTATTTTAAGGAAATGTTGATTTTCCACCCCGCAACATAATGTTATGCTCAGGAGGCTTACCATTTACATAAAAGGCTGAATCTTACCCCCGCGCCGCAACAGTTTCTTCTGAGCAAAAACCCTCCAAGAACACAGATACAGTTCAAGGGAAAATGCAGGTCTTGAAATCATCAAATATGCAAAAATTTTGAATATATGATAATTATGAAGGTCTAAATTCGACCCTGAAATAATAAAGTATCCATATATTTCGCGCCTACGATGCTCGCAAACACGATTTTGGAGCGAAATGCGGCAGGACTTTACGCCCGTCGCTTCCCACTACCGTCGCCGGCACCTACGGTCGAAATCTCGGTTTTGTTTGAAACGTCCGCCTTTTCCCCACTACTCTGTAATACTACTGTGGATTTCTTTTTGAACACCCGCAATCCGCTGTTTTTCCCCTGCAGCAACCTCCCATTAGCTGGCGTACTCACTAAAAATTCTATTTTCCTAGCTTCGTGTGTTTTGCCAACATGACTAGCCTTGTGGAAGTTCCTTTTTTATAGTGCAACTTCAAATAATCTTGTACCGTTGCACCCAGAAAGCGCTAAACATTGGTGTTATGCTTTTTTGTTTGGCTCAGTCAAACATTGCAAATTTTGCGCACCATAACGTCACCTAACTGTACTTCATTATTATTGTGCTCAGGAAAAATAACGTTTTTATATGATGAGCCATTTCAAAAACAATATAATTTGCTTAGGTCCAGACGGCAGACCTTTCGCTGCAGCACGATTTAAATCGAAGCCACACATTGTAAAAGGAAACGTCCTTACAAACGGCAAGAATTTAAGTATCTATACTTCACTTATTTTGCTATATTATAGGAATGAAGATATACTGAATCTAAATATGTTTTTGAAGATGGGAAGAAGAAAGACATGAGCACCCAATTTCATTACATCTTTAACAATAAAAATGTTCATTTCAAATACCGCGTCTCCACTTTAATGTGCAGAACGTCTGCTTGAGCACGTGCACCTACACTTGTGTCATATCTTTATAATAACTTCCAATCTAAAACATAAGTACATAGAGGAAGTGAAAAACAGATGCTACCATTGTAAAAAAAAGCACAGCAGTGCAGAACGCTTTCAGAAGCGCAAAGTGACCTCCCATTGTGCTTCCCTGGACGACAATGGAGAGGAAAAGTTCACTCTCGGGCAGCTGTTTTGCTGCTCAGAAAATTCTTGCATCGATGTTTGTGTTTTAATTGTGCGATGACGTACTGAAATATTGTCCACTCCTTGCACGAGACGACAGCAGTTATGTTACGAACCCTACACGTAGTAGAACGTGGCAAGCAGCATAGCTCCGCCGGCTTATAAATAACAGGGAAATCCAGTACGCTTCTGTAGATGAGCGCGAAGGATAGTCAGAAAAGTACCATGAAGCTTGAAGCCGCGGCGCTGTACAGTGTCGTGCTCCTGGCAACAGGTAAATATCCGTAGTTTCTATATTCATGGTGGGATTGATACTTATATATTTCATTCGACTTTAGTATTTGATGTGACTTTTGTGTTGGAACTTGTTGAGTTAACGCACTTTCGTTGAACTCGCCTCTTAATAGAAATACGCACCGTCAAATTAATCTTTTCGCCGTCGCGTTCACAACAAAAATGCGCGTGTTGAAGGTACTCGAGTGAAACTTTTTTCATGACTAACAATGATGTCGTTAAACACAGCATTAACATCTTAAGAGCTGCAATTGCAGCCACTCAAATGTGCAACTGGCTGTATTTATGGCCAAAGAGCTGAACATTGTTTGTATGCAAATGACTCGCTGAAGGCAATCGTAGCGTCTTTGAAAACAAATGTTCGATCAGAAGACCGATCTTTTTCGGGAGTGATTTTTCTTCGCTGCTGTTTCCTCTTTTATAGGGGCTGAGCACAGAACAGGTGAGCGTGAAACGGATCGAGAGTGCAGAAATAAGTGGATAGAAACAAAAAATTATACAAGTAAAAATAAATAAATAGGCACGGATGGGAAAAAATGGGAGTGAGACATGCAAGAAAAATAGAGAGTGCGGAGAGCATGCAAGGAGTGGGAAATACAGTACCCAGATGCGACCTCTACTTTCTTAAGCACCATATGCTTCCTTTAGTGACAGGCGTGCCGAGCTGAGCTGAGATGGTCGACAGAGTGCGTGGCCGTGCAGCTACCTTCATGGAAGAAAGCGGGCACTTGATGCTCGTCATGGCCGCGAGGGCGAGGGGGCAGGGGGGGGGGAGAATCTTGACCCAATAACAGAGGGCGCAGAAGAAAAAAGCGGAATGTTAATAATAATAATAATAATAATAATAATAATAATATATGTGTGTGTGTGTGCGTGCGTGTGTTTATATATATATATATGAGAGAGAGAAGCCAACAGCCACAGAAACCAAGGGCATTTTAATTTATTTATTTATTTTGTGGTGTTGATCAATTTAAAATATTACTGAATATGTTATCGCTTCAAGCTAACTGATTAGAAAACGAGAAGAAAAAAACAATCACATGCCGCCGGTGGGAACCGAACCCACGCCCTCCAAAATACGCGTCCGGTTCTCTACCAACTGAGCTACGGCGGCGGCTGTCAGATCTGCTTTTGGGGGGGGTTTATGTTTACAAGTAACCTAACCTTGAGAGTGTTCATCAGCGCCACCCACGTTCATAAGCGGCGGAAGTTGCATATCCTGAGTTACCGCGGGTGTGACTTGGAACGTCATCGAACGTATATATAATGCTGAACATGGTAAATATTGAATAGTTTTTCCACTTAGCACACGCTGATTTTTTCCAGTCGATTACAGGTGGGTTCTGTCATTCCAGCAGCAAAAATACAGCATCAGCTTTCTCGCGGAGCGCTTGAATCGTGACTAACAATTTTCATTCATTGATATTCATCGTCACTCTACGTTGCTATTTTTTATTGGAATACTTTCGTCAATGCAACAGCTCAAGCACATTACTTCTCCTGGGATAGCCTGGTAATAAAACACGCACTTTACATAGAGAACACACTTTTATTTACAGCACTATTTACTGCATTTCTCATGTAAAAAGCATGTAGGCTGAGTTTAACATGTTTAACTAGGTTCTTATATTTTATGATCTCCATTGTAACATGATATCAGAAGGTCAGATAATAATTCAAGCTGTTTTTGTCCAAGCGCTTTACATCAGCACAGTCATGCATTTTCTCGTTGTTGCGAAAACCGCCACAGTGGCTCAGCGGTTCTGGGGCTCGGCTGCTGACCCGAAAGACGGGGTTTCGATCCCGGTTGCGGCGGTCGCATTTCCATGGAGGCGAAGTTCTAGAGGCCCGTTTGCTGTGCGACATCAGTGCATGTTAAAGAACTCCTGATGGTTGAAATTTCCGGAGCCTTCCATAGCGGCGTGCCTTATTGCCTGGGTCGCTTTCAGCCTTTAAACTGCATAAAACCCAAACGAAATATTTGTCTCTATAGAAGGCAACCCACATTGATTAGCGTTGTCAGTAGCTACCTCTTTAAGTTTTGGGAGTTGTATGTGGCGCTTTTAATTTCATCAAAAGAACTCAAATACACATTGCGTGGTCTGACATGAAACTGAAACTGGAAGACTCTCAGAGAGAGTCATCCGCAACACTGCTTGAATCGTAGCTCTCGTGCTCTATAAATAATTATACTAGTTCCAGATTACATATAGTCGAAAACTTCAAAAATGCACCGGAAAAAAAGTACACGCTGTTGCGGCGCGGCGCGCGTCAAACTTATCTTTCATCTTGCAGTTCCTTGGTTATAAGAAGAAGAATAGCCAAATTCAGCAATACAGGAAAATTGATAATACAACGGCTGCCATTAGGTAGCCGACCGAAGATCTATTTAGTAAACGATGGGACGAAAAATTTGGAAAAGTACGCAGCTTGGGGGTTGTAGCGAAGAAGTGGTTCCAAGCCACCATGCCGTGTTTTTCGCATTCTCACAGCCTCTTATCTGCGGCCGCCAAAATCAATTCAGTCCAGGCACCTCGCCATGTTACACTTTTTAAACGAATAATGTGATCCGAGTACGACACCGACACACTGCAGAGGAGGTGCAGTAAGATCTGAATGCCACAAAAGTATGCATCTGTACGAACTTTGAGGTCGGTTTTGATATTCAAGAAAGGTGTAGGGTCGCTATTAATCTAGTCTAGCCATCTGGATTGGTGCGAAGATTCCCAGTCTCGAAGAAAAGTGAGAACTCTGGGATTAGTGACTTGCCAGTCATCCATATTCAGAAAAGTTCGATTGATATGTGCAAAAAACAAATGATTTTATATACCATTAACTAGGCAGGCGAGTGTGTGAATTTTTACGAAACAAAGCAAAAGACGTTGGCGCAGACGGGAGATATAGCTTACGATAGCAGATTTAGTACTGATTTTAATGGAGATAGAACTTAAAAGCATATGTGGCAGAAGGAGTTGAAAAATAGTCACGCCCACCAATAACTTATTTTCAGCCCAACGTTCCGAAACAAACTCGGTGCCTTCTTCAGGGGTGACTTAGATGAGCTGAAAGCAGCGACAGGGAGCGGCCTTTGCTTTGCCTTATATTATTATCACGTGGTGAAGGTCATTAAGATCAGAGAGGAGCGTCCCTGGAGTACTTTTTACAGTCGCCTTTGCGAATCGCATGTGCCATGACTCGACATGACGGCTCTTGAAACGATCACGTTACACGTGACTTGCCAGTCATCCATATTCAGAAAAGTTCGATTGATATGTGCAAAAAACAAATGATTTTATATAATATTAACTAGGCAGGCGAGTGTGTGAATTTTTACGAAACAAAGCAAAAGACGTTGGCGCAGACGGGAGATATAGCTTACGATAGCAGATTTAGTACTGATTTTAATGGAGATAGAACTTAAAAGCATAGAAGAACGGTAGATTGGGCGAGTTGGTGTTCCATGGCGAAAGTACATATAAACAGCGCTAAACGACAGGACTAGAAGAGGAGTAGACAAACACGGCGCTGAACTTACAACTGAATTTATTGGAAGGAAAAATTTTCAATATATACATACAAAAACGCGCACACGTGCGCACAGTCACTACATCAAAGTGGAGATACAATCAACAAGCCACGTTGGTCACACGTGTTGTACCTGCCATTCAAGCTACCCTTTGTGCAGCAATGTCATTTCCTTCTTTGACAATGCTAAAGAAGTATTGCTAACGCAACCTTTTGATTTTCTAGTGATATGAAATGCTTCGGTGACTTCTCTTGTAATCTTGTCAGTATGAAAAAATAACAATTCTGTATCGTCAAAGAACGGCACGCATTTGCATACACTGCAATGACTTGACAAGTTAGTATCTTTTTTTTTGCAACGAATTAGCATGCTCCATAAGCCTAACATTAATGCATCGGCCTGTCTGGCCTATGTAAGTGCGACCACATGATAATGGAATCTGGTAAACTACCCCCATCTTGCAATTAACGAACTTGTTCACATGGTTAACTTTGCAGACAGACTTACGTTTGGCACCTTCCTGCTTTCTCTGAACTGCTGCTCCTAACCTACCCAGTTTATTAGGAGCAGAAGAAACCACCCTCACGCCATACTTGGCCCCTACCCTTTTAAAACGATGTGACAACGCGTGCACATAAGGCATGGCAACTGTTTTCTTACCCTCAGCATTTTCTTTAGGCTGACCCGAACATTTCAGTGTTCTAAGAACCTTATCTGCACCAGCCACTAGTACGGAATCAGGGTACCCAGCCTCCCTACATCTCTGGGCTTGGACTGCAAGACTAGCAGACATTTGATGCATACAAGATTTTTTGACGGCCATACCAATACATCCTGTCACAATACCGAATTTCACAAGCTTGGAATGGAAAGACGCGTAATTAACAAGAGGCTTTTCACTCCTGGGAGCATATCGCCAGCATACATGGTTCGGCAAGAAGGACAAGCTCAGATCTAGGAACTGCAAGGCGTTCCTTTGAGGGATCTCATGCGTAAACCGCAGTCCGGACCCATGCTGTGAAAAAACATCAAGTACCTCAGACACACACTCAGTACCATGTGAACAAGACACACACTCAGCAAAGTTAACCATGTGAACAAGTTCGTTAATTGCAAGATGGGGGTAGTTTACCAGATTCCATTATCATGTGGTCGCACTTACATAGGCCAGACAGGCCGATGCATTAATGTTAGGCTTATGGAGCATGCTAATTCGTTGCAAAAAAAAGATACTAACTTGTCAAGTCATTGCAGTGTATGCAAATGCGTGCCGTTCTTTGACGATACAGAATTGTTATTTTTTCATACTGACAAGATTACAAGAGAAGTCGCCGAAGCATTTCATATCACTAGAAAATCAAAAGGTTGCGTTAGCAATACTTCTTTAGCATTGTCAAAGAAGGAAATGACATTGCTTCACAAAGGGTAGCTTGAATGGCAGGTACAACACGTGTGACCAACGTGGCTTGTTGATTGTATCTCCACTTTGATGTAGTGACTGTGCGCACGTGTGCGCGTTTTTGTATGTATATATTGAAAATTTTTCCTTCCAATAAATTCAGTTGTAAGTTCAGCGCCGTGTTTGTCTACTCCTCTTCTAGTCCTGTCGTTTAGCGCTGTTTATATGTACTTTCGCCTTAAAAGCATATGTGGCAGAAGGAGTTGAAAAATAGTCACGCCCACCAATAACTTATTTTCAGCCCAACGTTTCGAAACAAACTCGGTGCCTTCTTCAGGGGTGACTTAGATGAGCGGAAAGCAGCGACAGGGAGCGGCCTTTGCTTTGCCTTATAGTATTATCACGTGGTGAAGGTCATTAAGATCAGAGAGGAGCGTCCCTGGAGTACTTTTTACAGTCGCCTTTGCGAATCGCATGTGCCATGACTCGACATGACGGCTCTTGAAACGATCACGTTACACGGAGAATACGCTCACTTCTTCGAAGCCAATCTTGTGGTTGGCTTGCTTGGAGTGCTAGGAGGGGGGAGGGGTGTTGCTTGCTGCGTTTGTTGCCCGTACGTACTTCCTGTAGTGCCCGATCAAGGTAGTCATGCTTCATTGCGGTCGCACTGCCCATGTAATCACATTCGTCGAGGAGACATGGCACATCCGGTCCCAACCAAACAGCACATACAAAGAAATATACAGGGGAAACAAAGTGAAACCGAAAGCCACTCTCCGCTGCTCGTTGCTCACCTATCAGTCACCCTTAAAGAGGGGACCGTGTTAGTCTAGAAAAACTGGGTTGAAAATACGTAATAGTCAGTGTGAGAATTTCTCATCTCTTCTTTCAAAGGAACAAGAAAGGCGTACTGCCTTTAAAGATGTTCTAGTTCAGATATGTAAGTCCGCGAGTGGACGGCCAAACAAACATAGGGGGGAACAGACAATCAAACGGAGACATTGATACGTGGGATGCAGGTACACGGAAATTATTCGGAGATGCACGGACGCCAGTTTTTGTTCTTTATGTGGTGCGCGCCACAAATCTATAATATTCGCTACTCCTATTGTTTCAAAAAGAAATCTGTATTATCCAACAACACGACAATCTAGATCCGTTCACCGAGTTGATTTTAAGGAATTCTTAGGCTTCTGCAGATAAGTTTTAGAAAATTGCACCGTGTAACGAATGTACTGGCTACTTGTCCCCAAGAAAACTGCCTGCTACATGAGAAATAATTCGTTACTTTGATTTTGCGCAGCAACACGTGCTTTTGATTTTCGCTTCAATGCTTTCTTGTTTGGCGGTACAATAACTTTCCACTCGAATATAAAACGATCATTTACTGAAACAGGCGAGACATTTCACCCTTCCTCTATTTTAAATCTAGAAATATCTTTTTCTGAACAATCATTGTTGCCTGCAAACATCCCCCTTTGTTTTGCGAGTGTGTTATCGCGAACACAGGAAAACGCAAGTGAATATCGCGCTTTTTTGTTAATTCATTACAGTATTGAGCAGATGCACAGGGCTGCACCAGACGCCCTACAGCCATTCGAGCGAGCTGCGGACTGGAGGCTTTAACAACGGCTACTACCCTGGAGCATACGGTGGAGGTTACCCCGGATATTACAATTATCTAGACCCATGGCAATATCCTGGCAGCTGGCCTGAGTGGGGCTTCGGGCCTTATCGACCACAATGGCGTCGGTGCGGTGTAAGACAAAAAATACGCTGGCCCTATTCTATTTTCTGCATATTATTGCGAGAAACGCTCCTGCACGCGACCCGCAAAAATGCGAGGGGTCTTGTTTTACGGTTAGAATAATTGCCAGTAAATTTTTACTTCTGAAATTTTTATAACGCCACGCGCGTTGCTGCGTCCTTAATCCGGCCGTTTTCAACATGGCGGCCTTTAATTTTTGAACCTTTCTTCGCAGAGCACATAACCGACGGTTAACTTCCATCTAGAGCCATCTTTCAGAACACATGCGAACATCACGGCCTAAATAACTAAAGAAAGCTCATCAGCAATAAAAGCTTTTGTCGACAATTTTATTACCGAATATACGATGCTACTTCTAGAATGTAGTCATCATTGGCATAACAAGAAAGATTAACCCGTTATGGTAAGCAGAACAGGTTGGGAACAAGCAATACTACTGTTGTTACAAAGATGACTGTATAGGTGTGCTAGTGCTGCTAAGCCTTCATACTCTCTTTTACTGCCGCACAATGTAACCATGCCATTTCGTTTTTTTTTTCGCTGCGCTTGGTTATATAGACGTCAGTCCAGGCCAAGAAATAGAACTTCAATCGATAATCTTGCGGAATACAATACTAGAAAACGAAAAGAAATGAAAATGAACACGACTTAATTTAATAGGAAACTAACCAGCCTGCAATAAGCTGTATGATGCGAACAAAATTCGTAAACTGGCTGGCAGACACCGAGAAAGAAGTGCTAGGTCTTCTTTCTACCGTTGCAAGCTTATATCAAAAATAGACGACCTTGAAAGTTGAAGCCAACAAAAACCTATTTATCACAGGAATATACAAGTCACCAAAAGAAGCAGAGAAAATTGTAAAGGATGAAGTTCTTTGAGACGTCTTCAAGGATGGTTAAAGTGCCGTAGTCAGTAGCAGAAAGCAAATTCACAGAATTGGCACGAAACAGGAAGGCAGAACATGTCCTGTGATTGTCCGTTTTGGTGACTTGCAAAAAAAAAACACGGATGTACAGTCTAACGCGATTTGAAAGTGATCTCCTGAGGCTTAACTTACTAATATTAAACTGCTCTGACACAGTTTACTTCCTCAGAAACGCAGCAATGAATACATGATTTCCGCAAGCCTAAGCATTCCTCTCTCCTGCACGTCTTGTTTGTAACGGACTAAGTGACCGTCACGCCAGAAGAAATTCCTTATGCCAGAAGAAATTCCTCACGCCAGAAGAAATTCCTACTTTAGGTCACGCCAGAAGAAATCGCCCTTGACTTCAGTATTCAATTTGAAGCTGAAAGACAGTGACTTTTCGCTCACTGAAGATTTTTGTGCTATCTTACCATGTAAATAGCAGAACTTGTGGCAAAGTGCTGAAGGTTAAAAAAGTAGGCAAAGATTGCATACTGAAAATTGATGCAGTCACATACACACAGCATGACGCAACGTATAAGCATTCTCTGTGGTGAGATTAAGCACGGGAGCAAGAGAAAACAGACCGAGAGGCATCACGAGTACGACAACCGCATGCTGATAAGATAAGCTCTCTATTTTGAAGTTTACTGTAGGAGCCTGATAAATAATTATACCCAGCTCAGAAATTGAGCTTAGAACTTGCTGTCCGATTGCACTCGCTCATATCAAGTGCTTGTAAGATGTTAGAGCGCATTGTTTCCAAACACCTTCGAAAACACTTTAAAAAATAATTTCTTCAGTGAATGCCAGCATGGTTTCAGGCAAGGAGCAACTGCCTGTGTCACCTGCCACAGAGCTAATTGATAGAGTACACGATATGATTGAGGCATTGGACCACCGAAGTAAAGCAGATATAGTGCTCTTTTATTTTAATTAGGCTTTTGATTCTGTTATTTACAAAAAATTGGTATTTAAACTAAGATATTTTTTAAACAATAATATTGTGTTATGGATTGAAGCTTGTATTATTGAATACCATTTTTTTTAGTTTGCCAGGTTCAGGCCGCACACATGCCACCTGTGGTCGGGTGTTCTGAAAGGCTGTTCCCCGTGTTTGTGAAAGACTTGATTAACAATTTGCCTAAAAGCCCTTTGCAGATGACTTATTTACAGTGAACTTTAATCAGTTCCCATCCTGACTGGACTTAAAGAGCAGTTAAAAATAAGAAATGGCTGATGTACTCATTGGCAAATCTCCCTGACTTGACAATAGCATGTATGACAATTTTTGACCACTGCTAACCTCAATAAGACTCCCCCGCATTAACGGAGACTCTTCTTTCAAAAGTATCACCACCGCGAACACCAAACAGGAAAAAGAGGCAGATAGGATAGAGTGCTGAACATCCAACGTTGTTCAAAATTGTATGCTCAGAGCTCTGTGCTATCTGCCTCTTTTTTCCTGATTTTGTTCGCGCTGATGATACATGATGATCGCAACCAACATGCCCGACAGATTGTGTTATTCTTTTTTCAGCTGTCACAGAATGTAGCTGCATAGGTATTAGTTAGTGCGAAGCTTAGTTGGTCCTGCACGTGTAAATAACATTTTAGGAAAATCAAATCAAAATTACGATAATTAAGGTGGTCGCTCAGACTTGCCCATCAGAGACAATGATACTAATAAAATGATAGTACGACCAACGTTGGAATACGCTTGTAAAATCTAGGATCTCCACACTAAGTGCCTAACATCAAAACCTGAGCATAAATGGAGCATAAAAATAATTAACAAAGACAAAGACAACGACGGAACTCTGTATCGTATAATGCGAAATAAGAAGTCTAGAACGCTCAAAGAGCTAAATTTCCGAAGGATTTTGTTGGCACTCATTTTTTTTGTTGCCATCGCGATAACAAGCTCCCAGAACAAACAGTATGGACCGAGAGCCGTGAAGTATTGTCATGCAATGATTCTCAATCTTTAAAAAGTGACACTACTTGCATGGGATTGAGGTCTACTGCCCTGTATTTTGCAGCGCTGCTTTTCATTCCCGTTTCTTATTATTATATTCACATAATAGGTTTACAAAAGTTCTCTTGTTTGCATATTTTTGAAATTTGCTTTGTTCGTACTGTTGTTTGCTTCCTTCCCGTTTCTAACTAGACATAATGAAACAAATTTTTTGTTTCCTTCTCTTCGCGATAACACGTTGTATAAAACCACTTCTATGGCGACCCAATTGGGGCTGATATTGTTCGTAAATAAATAAATCGTTGTTTAGTCAAAATTCACCATGTACACAGTTAAATAGTCCTCGACTTTAATTCCGTGCGCTGAAAAGAAAGAGAATGGCGGTGAATGGCGAAAGTGTCATGCCCTTTGCTTTTTCGTGTATATATCTTTGTGCCTACATGCTCCTATGCAAACAAATAAAAAGAACACGTTATCAGCGCCGTGCTCCGCAACTTCAGTAGGTAGTGGGTTAAGAAGCAGGTTTTCCTTTTTAATGCCGTCCTCAGTACAAAGCAACTGCTAGACAGACTAAACTCTGCTAAGGCCTGCTAAGACCATGCTGTTGTCGCCAGAGTCGTACGGAAAAAGAAGGGCAAGGAAATGTAGTTAAATCCAGTGCAATGATGAAATGTTCTCTTTTTTGACGCATGCACCAGCCATACGCAAAGGATAGCTTATCTCCATCGCAGCCTCTCTCGATCACCCAGTCATTATATAATTTAAGTCATAGCAGTTTAAAAAACATTTCCTCAACGCAAGACAACACGCCACTGTACCATCGCTGCTGACTAAACGTTAACTGTGCGAGCTAAGTGTGAAAAAGTCAGTGAAAGTTTTCTTATAATACATAGAACAACGTGGTGATGCTAAATACAAAAAGAACTTCTAAAACGAGCAAAATATATGACGTTGACTGAAATTTCCCTACGTCACTGTCACTAAATATTTTCATGCACGTTTCTTTCAGAGGACGTACTGCCCACCATGGTTCCGTTGCGAGCGTAAAACAATTTATTGTGTAAGGGCTCCATGCCCACAACCAAAACCACGCTGTGAGTATCAGATGGATTCTATTTTCAAAATCTTGCTTTTTATTTATATTGTTAACTCTCGCTTGAGCGTCGTTACAGGGAGGGTATTGAACACACAACTGAGAAAATTGACATCTCCCAATGTAATGTTCAACATCCTCGACGCAAAATATCAATGTAACGCTCGAATTTATACACATCCGGTTGTCCGACATCTTCAACAGGCAAAGCATCCAAATTGCAATCACATTATGAAAAAAAGAGTAAAGAAAAATATCGACATCGATGGACTAGGGCTTGGTTTATGCAGTGTGGCTTGTTCTCATGCTCCATTTTCACGGCGACTGAACATATCTTTCTTTTTATCTTTGAATTCCCTTGAATTATCTGAAAGAAAAGCTTTAGTTTGGATTTTTGCCTTCGATTTCAAAGTAACTGAAGCCCACATGAATTTAGTATTTTCATCACTGAGTACCTTCTTCTTTATCTTGACGAAATAAAACAAGCTTCTTCCGATTTTTAACCTCTTGGGAGAGGGGGGGGGGTGGAGAATCCCGACAACACAGGCGTACTACAAGGTTGGGCTCATGAATGTTTTATGAGCAGTTAATCTGACATCTTTTGTTGCATATTTTCATGCTGTTCTCAAAAGTAAAGTTTTTCGGAAGCTGTTTAGCGCACATTGTTAATGTTGATGCCACTGTAGGTTATGTGTAACGGGGACGCCTAAATACTTATACGCATCATCAATTTTTCGTTTAGTTCTTCAACGTTGCAGGAAGATAACCACAGAAACTTAATAGTAGCACGCGTAAAGGTTTTTTTTCGCAATAAATTTCTATATCTCGTTTTTTGAACCAAAAATGGAAAGAATGAAATTTCGATATCTCATTTTTTTTTGTACAAAACATGCAAGGAATGAAGGGCTCGGATTGGTCTAATCTGGTCAATAGCTTGTGTTATTCGAGGTTAAATTAAGCAGTAGTCTACAAAAAGCTTCAATTCTACGGGGGGGGGGGGGGGGGGGGCTCGATAACGTCGTTAACATTGGTAATATAAATTAGGAACAATAATAAAGCTAAGAGATGACTAAGGACAGAAAACTGTTCTAATGTAGGCGAATCGAAGCAGTGATCCACACACACAACGTTATTGGAATTGTTCAAATAGACTTCAGTCTACTAAAGAATATTTAGGTAATTCCTGCGTTATTATTTTAAAAGTAATTTATGTCTGGACCCTTGTCGAAGGCTTTTGAGGAAACTGCGCAAATGACATCGATTTGTTCTTGGGCATTCATATCTGCAAAAAAAGTTATGTATCGTTTCAGTGAGGGGTGTTATGTTAGATATTTCTTTTCGGATCCCGTGCCGGTGGTGATAAAAGAGCTCGATATATTCAAGAAAAGTTACTCTGTGTTTACTTACGATATCTTCTAAGACTTTAAAAGCTGTACAAAGAAATTTGGCGACAGTTATTTGTGATAAATCTGTTACCACTTTTAAAACAGATCTTAGCAACACAAATCTGGTTGCAACGACTCAGTGTGTAATAGTTTCATAAAGAGTATATAAAAAAATATACCCATTCTATGTGTGCCTTGATAAACTGGGTTGTTATTCCATCAGGCCTCTAGCCTTTTCGGAATCCAAAAATGATAGTTGATTACATAGGCCAGCCGGAGTCACGACGATGTCTCCCAGCGAATTGAAAGGAAAAATACGCGGGCACACGTCACGGTCATCGATGTTTGAATCAGAAAAAGCCGACTAAAACAAGTGATTAAAGTGATCTGCTATTTCTCCGTTTCTGTCACTACCTTATCGCTGATGGGAATTCTAGTTATTTCTTTCTTATTAGATAAGAAGGAAGAAGAAGTGAAGGTACAATGTGGCAGTTGGTATTGAAAGAAATGAAGTAGGTAAAGGACAGAAATAACAAAATGGAGGAAACTGCCACTTTTCCTGTCTTCTGAAAGCAGTAATATTGTTTTTTGGCATTTAAATTCAGTAAAAAGATGACTCATCTTGAAATCTTGAGAGATGCAGAAAGTTTCATATTTAACGCTTCAAAACGGGAAAGGCAAGGAACATATTGGAACATTCGGAACGGTAGCTAATCAAAGTGTTAGCTTTGCGCAACTCGATTAGAAATCATTAATTTTGAAATGTCCACTGGGCAAGTTTAGTTTGCGATCCGTGAAATACTTCCTTGTTCTTTGTCTAAATTGCATGCCAAAGCTCCTGCTACCGCTCGACTGAGTGTGACCCAGTGGTTATCTCTTTTCTTCAATGTTATTTACCACACGTTTTTCTAAACGTTTTAATGAAAAAACAGCAAGCTGGTTTATGCATAAGTCAAACACCTGTTTCAGACTTTAACCATGTATTTCAAAGCTCAAGAAAGTTATAGACTCGAAAATAAGCATATATAAAAGGTGCAGAGCATGAGTATGATTAATGTTACAGAATTTAGACGCAAAGATTGATTTGTGCATTCCTCACGAAAGCATATTCTTGTGGCAGGTAAAGCATTTAAAAAATTCCTGTCATTGTAGCTGTTTCTGAACAAAACTGATTTATCCAGTTTTGAAGACAGTTTTCGCATTAAAGTTTAGGTTCTTGGAGAAGCTTATGTCTCTAATAATATTTATCCAAAGAGCTTCAAGTGCAACATAAGCGAGTGGAATGAGCTGCAACGCTACCGCAGGGTACTAAAATATCTAAGCACACACTCATCTTCGGTCTATTCATCCATGGTCTCATACAACCGAAGAAAACTTGGGCGTAATTGCATGAGTTTGGAGGGTAAGGGTGTAGCGAGAATAAAATAGTGGTTTAAATAGAAAAATGTTTGATTTTATGTTGCAGGTGTCCCACGTAGGTTTGGCTCTTACAAGAGAACGACGTGAAGTCTGCATATTCTACAGACTTCGTCTTTTGAAGCAGCGTCATATGATGTAAAGGCTGTAATAAAATATATCAAAATGGAATAAGTATTTTCCTTCCGGAATTTCTGGGGGAAAAAACACAGCGCACTCTTAAGACACCGACGAAGAAAGGGAAGACGATACAGCGCTGACTTCAACTGATTATTTTATTGTAGAGAGCTTATATATAGATTCGAAAAGTGGGCGAGAAGACATGGGTAACAGCATATCTGATGTCAGAACTACGTGACTATTTCCATGCGACCATGGAACAACGCTATCCTAAGTATCTCTAAATATAAAATCAACATTTTTAAACCAGTTGGTGAGGTTGGATACACCAATGTCAGGTTCCATCGTGTGCAACATCTTAGCTAGAGTGGTACAAAAAAAAATCGGTTGTCAAAACTGTTGAAGGGACAGAATTTAAAGAAAGCACCCCCATCCATAAAAGAAGGTACATCAAAATTATTGGCTGGAAAGAATACATGGCAGCAGCATTAACAGAGCACAAACTCCTAAATATACGCGATAAATGTATAAATATATCGCAATAATTTGCCAGAGATTTTTTCCTTCCGTTTAAAGAAGGACGATTTCAAAGTGCACGTAATACGTATGTCCACAGAAATGAATGGAAGAAGACTTTAATGCTGATGATGAAATAATTTTAATTGAAACAGTCTGCAAGTAAATCCTCCTATCTCGAGAGCCCATTCTACCTTTCAGATGCTCTAGCCTTTCGATTAGCTCCTGATGAACTTTCAGGACAGCGCTGGAAACCGTTTCCTTACAGGGTTAAATTGTAGGTTCTTCTATTCTTTCAACTGCTGAGTTGCCTTACGGTATAGGTGCACATCTATGCCACAGTGCGTTCACTAAGTGCATAGTCTTCTGGGTAGATTGTGTGGCCTTTTCGGTCTTTATTGCGTGTTTGTTTTTGTTCTTCTTAGTGTTATTTCTCTTCCTTGTGTACTACTTAATCCTGTTCCATGCACTTCCATGTACCTAGCCGATTGGGCTGTATCTTTTTTTGCCGAGGTTCTTTGCAGGAACCTTGTCTCAGATGGCAGTGCAATGTCAGCTCCCATAGGTGAGCAAGCCCTAGTGTATGTTTGTGCGTGTGTGTGCACGCGTGTGAAGCTTTCATCCCCCTCAGCGTCCCTAGCGCACAGCAGCGGATATCAACATCCAAGATAACTCCAGGCCCGGAAGGGGCTTCCCCTGCAGAACAGCCCGCTGGGTGCACTTCCGGACATCTCCGAAATTCTGAAGACTCCACCCTGTTTTGTAACTTTGCACTAAGGAAGCAGTGGCATGCTACACTAATATGTCCAGGTAAAACAGCACTGCAAAAAAGTGCATACCGGCAAGGCGCCAGCAGAGCTCGTGTGGTGGAGGAAAACGCGGTACTGTTATCTGCCAACTAAGAGTGTCACCGATCAATATCTTCGTGTGGGCTAGTCGGTTAAGCATCACTGTAAGAGGCAGCGCAAAGGAAACCAGGACCAAAGGGAAGAAACATATACCGCAGCGATCAGCGCTCGTCCTGTGCTATATGTGTCTTCCTTTCCGTCCTGGTTTCCTTTGCGCTGCCTCTTACAATAAAAGTGGCAAAACTGCCTAGCTTGCATACACTACCGACATGAAGCAGAGAACTAGAACCGGAGAGCGCTTATACACAACATCATTTCCAACTCCCGTGGATGGCCTGAGCATTGCTACTATGTTATCTCAAAGATGAGAGACATGAAAACAAAGGGCTTGTGACGATAGCGTATGCCATGCTATCGTCACAAACCTTCCGGTGCTTGAGGTAGGCTTCGGATTCCCACTTTGGTTTCGAATTTCCTCTTTGATTGATTTTACGTAATGTACAGCACGTAGTAGGAATTGCAGCAGGACTACATAACCGCAAGTTCTGCCATAATCACCGCTCAAGAAATTTTGTTCCTCAATGAATGAACCTGCCCTGGTTCTTAACGAACCAGCGAAACGAGCCCTTGCTAAATCGAATGGTCGATGCCGCATGTGTGGTGAATTACCGCTTCCGGTTATTTCTATGATATTGCACCGCTCCAGCAGCGCTGCATCATACTCCGATGTGCTGTTCTGTCGTCTTGCTGTTTTTTCCCTGCGCACTACAGTCGTTGTGCTGTGTTTTGCTTGTGCTACTTTGTCTCTTAGCTGTTTTTATCCGGCTTGCTGTTTGACGCGTGCTGTTTTTTCCCAGTTCTTTTTTGTCGCCATGCTCTTTTTTCCTTGTGCTGTTTTGTCGCTGTGCTGTTTCTTGCGCGCTAGATGTTTTGACGAATGCTGTTTTGACGTGTGCTCCTCTTTTGCGTCCCCGCATAGGGTATATAGGGCACACAGCTGTGAGCATGATACAGCTTGTTAACAATGTCACCTTGAGCAAAATGGTGCAGGAGCACTGTTGTTTGGGCTAGTTCGTTCGTAGCCATATTTGAAACAGAAAAGGCGCAAATGTTCGAGGACAAGAAGGAACGTAAAGAATAGATCGGGCGCCTGTCCTGTTTCTTCACGTTCCTTCAAGTTCCGTCGTGTCGTCGTCCCATTTGCCCCTTTTCTGTTTCAAATATGGCGAAGGAGCTTCGCTCTAACTGACGACAATAATAACTTTACCCTTGATCGAGTTTCTTAAGCGCTTGTACGCTGAAAAAGCGACTTTTCAGTACCTGCTCGTCGCGCAGGATTAAGACAGGGGGACGAAGTCGCGGACGAAAGCTCCTGCTTTCGTCCGCGACTTCCGCGTCGCTCCATACGACGGACCACGTATGGACATCAGTGGGGCGCGTGATGGCTGTGCCGTTGAAGTCGTACAGCTGCTCCGCCGGTGCTGTCATGACGCCCGCGTAGAAGTCGCGGTTGTATCGGGAGTCCCGGTACAGCGTCATCTGCCCGTCGTCTGGGGCCACCGCGGGCTCTCCAGCAGCGGTCGGAGCTTGAAAACCGGCCATGAGGACGCGAAATCTCGAAATTAGCAGAGAGAGCTGAGAAGCAGTGAGAGCTTAACTCTGGTATTTTCTTCTTCCTCTTCGTGGTCTTTCTTCAACCTCCCACATTCGAATACTGCTGTAGTATTTTTCTTAAAATTCCGACTTTAAGCTTGGGTGATGTCGCGGTTTCCGCCGGCGGACGCCTGTGGAGTGTAATCTTGTAAAATCCTTGCCGCAGGTTGCGCATATATTTAGTGGTCATTGCTGACACTAAGCGGACTCATACTTAGCACCGTCTACTGTGTGTAGTGCAGCAATTCCAGAAAATGATCAGAAATTAGCAGTCTCCCACGACACAAAAGCCATTATACACCAAGATCACCGCCTAAGCAAAAGTTTACTCTGATCACTGAGAAATTAAGAAAGCGACCGTAAAAAAGAACGTTAGTGGAACACACAATTCTAGACAACGATAAAAAAGTTTGGTTGATTTTGCGTATTTACATAAAATGCGAATTAGGTCCGCTAGCCGTTTCGTTTTCGTTTCGGTTCCGGTGTTCATATCTACTGTTCAAGGATGGCAGTCGTTCAGATAGCGATAATGGTTTAATACCCATATACGCGGAGTTCGTTATTCTCTGCATTTTTAGTGACGTATAGCGCAATGGTGCGGCGGTGAAGCAATACGCCACTGCCAGTTCTATGTTAGATGCTGCTATCCGTTGGACTTGAGTCCCTCGTATCGAATTGCGACCCAGGTTGCCCTTCCCCAGGAGCCTGTCACAATTGAGCTCCCGTCAAACACTATTTTATGTTATATGCCACATGCGCTCTCGAATGCCAGAAACAAAACCACAGGGAACAAGCACTCTAACAGGGCGACGGAACGATGCGTGTCAGCTTTGCTCGAGGAGGTATATCTCGTTATCAACTAGACGCATACACGACTTATGACACATGCTTACCTGTTCTTTTGTGTGAACTATATCAGCTTCTGCAATTTGACTAGATAGCGGATGACCAAGCTTGAAATTTCGCATACGTTTGTTCAAAATGGGATATTTCAAAGACACAAGGAGAAGCATCAACATTAGGGGTAGCCCTCCCCTTCGGTTTTAAAGCGCAGAGAGGGCGAGGGTGCAGGACGTAACAACTCTACATGAAAGTGAGGTATGCCGGAAATTCGCGTCACGTTGCGGAGCAGTTTATTTAAGTGTGTGTTGCGTGCGGAAGGGCTTACATCTGCGAAAGGCGGTGGCAGGTTACCAAAGCATAAGGGCCTCTAACTTTAAGGAAAGGATATAACCAGCAGAGCTGTCAGATTTAATAAACAATGGCAAGGTAGCCGACATAAGCAAGTTTAATATTGAGAGAATCGAGCATGCTCTAAAGAACAAAGCTAAGCTTAATAGCGGTGAAGAGGAACTTAGGCGAAGGTAACAACCGGATGCATGCGTTAAGAGAGAAAGAGGTCGTCGCTAGCAAAGTGGATAAGATAGTTCAAATAGACGAAAAGTGCTGCAAAAATTTATGCTGCCTTGTAGTTCGGCCTTAAGACATCTGTGCATGTACGAAACTGATTTGTGCCTCTGACAAGTTATAAAAATCACATATCTCCATTCAAGGCGTCAGCACTAGCATCCCTGGCAGTCGGAGAGCGTGAAAAAGCTCGAAGGAGGCTCGATCACTTGACCAAAAATGGCGCCACTCATTCTGTCGCGCTGTTAACTATCTTCTTGTTTTGGCCGTCATCGCTATCATCTTACAAGTTAGTTTTCGAAAGGCGTCACCTCTTTAAAAAAAAAAAGGCGTTTGACTTGACAGCATTAGGACAAAGCCTGCGACTACACACCTGTCGTGTGATCAACTTTAATATGTCTAAAATGACTGAGCCCGAAATGTTCTCTCTTTATCAACATTCAAATACTTTTTGTGCAGTTCTTTGAACTTGGCGCACTATATCCGTTAAAACAGCGGCAATAAATTTCTAACAACTATTCCTTTTCTTCACATCGATGGAACACGAAGCGGCCAGGCACACCTTACACCGGCAGTCGTCTCCATCCCAGATGCTTGCCACACGCATCATAACTTAGATATCTTGCTTCTGATTGCAGTCAAAAGTTATTTCTAACGAAAACAACCGGTACAATTCTAACATTACTTATCTACCAATGCACGCACTATACATTTGTAAATTTGCCGAGGTGCCTATACAAGTCACATACTCCTGAAGCGGTGGTTACAGGAGCAAAGCTTTCCCATGCAGAACTCTTTCATTGCCTGTCTTATAGATGGCAGGGGCACACTAAGATAGTGACTGACCACTGAGCCGTTGCGCAAAGCGACTGAGGCGTCGTAGCCATTACGCAAAGCTTGAATTCAACTTATGCAGCAAAGAAAGATCGCTGATAACGTGTGTTTTGCCGTTAGTGGTAATAATACAGTAGAGAGTAAGAACTGGTCAGTCAAAGCAGTAAAATGAAAACTTTTCTTAAACTGACCGCGAAGCCATGACATCATGGTGGCGAAGAACTCAGGACAACTGAAAAGCAACCGCAAGCATTTAAAGGCGTCGCGCACTACTGCCTTAGGCAAAATTTTAGAAACAGTTTAGACAAAGATAGCTTCAGCCAGTGCTACGCTATATTATTTAATAAAGAACACGATTAGTTGTGCTACAAGAAGTCTTTAGTCATTGGTTATGTATTATTTCGCCCTACCGGCAGGGCTCCGCCGAGATGGTCGCTACAGTTTAATTAGCACCAGAGCTCCTAGCGATGTTTTCCTCGGAGGGGGCGTCCAGGTACGGGAATCGGATGTCAGCGCAGATTCGTTACTGGACTCGCTCGTGAGCTGACCGTCACTTCCAGTCGTGAGTCTTGCAGGTGGAACCGAAGGTGACGGCAGGCGTTGCCGGATGATTGGCTCCGGGATCATCGCATCGTCAGTGGTTGATCCCACATCGGACGTCGCACCATCCCTCGTGACATCGCGTCTTTCTCTCCGCAACGCCGCCATCGAGAAGAGCGCGATGAACGCGATAACGAGGAGAACGGCGCAACACAAAAGGTTCTGCACCCTGAAGCAAACGGGGGCGTTGTATTTTCCGGCACCCTGCTCCGCTGGTAACAACATGGGCTTCTGCCCCAAGCGAGTCCAGGAAATCCGGCGTCCCTTGCTAGGCCGCTTGAGCCGACCCTGCATAGATTTCCATTTGTAGTGCCCGAGCGATCAAAAAGGGTGCTTCATCAGTTTTCCAATATTCCTCAAGAGAAAAGAATATAACAGCTGTATCTTACCGGTAACACATATGGTGCAGTAGCTTAGAGCCTAGCGAAAAGGGTTAAGTTAAGCACATCGCAGCGAGGTATGGAAAGAAAAAATGATGGGGTAAGATTACGAGAGGGAAAGAAGGCAGTGTGTTAGCGATAAAGCGCGTGGTAATAACATCGCAGTCGAAACCAAGCCAAAAGAAAGCTCGGGAAGGGCATGCAATGCGAATTCAGCAAAACTGATCTTCTTTAAGGCTAACAGGACTGATTCCAAGGGATATCACGTGTAGCAGAAGCATCAGAAAGTTAGTTGGGCGGAGGACATTAAGGATAGATGGTCGCAGCTGGCACTGAAGAAGGTTAATTTGAGGGAAATGGGAGAAGCCTTAGTCCTGAGGTGGGCGTAGTCAGGCTGCTGAAGATGATTTCAGCAGAATATTGATTTCCTGTTAATACGTTATCCTTATGATAGCAGCAATCATACTTTCGCGCTCAAAGACAAGCTCGGTACTATCGATTAACAAGGCATGTGGACTCTCTCAGTTCCGCTAATAAGGCCAATTTTAGCCCCCTGCAGCACCAAGTAAAACAATCATTAATCAGCATAATCTTCTTAAGAGACCTAGTTCGGTATTTATGGTTTTATGTGTCCCTTGTTCTCCTGAGAAGACATTCAAGCAAATTATCCAGGTAGCGTAAGACTGGCTTTCATGTACAATCATGTGAAGGCTCCGCCTTTGCCAAAATTGCTCATATATTGAAAGGTTGCCTCAGTCTTTATTTCGTTAGAAGTTGCTGAGGTGATAACCGCTGTATCTGTATATGGCTAGCTCTTGAACCGTTTAAAGCGGAAGTGCCCATTTCTCTGAAGAACACTTGGTTTCGAAACACTTGAAGTAAGGCTAGAGAAATAAAATTATTCTGGTTTCTAGCGCAACATGCGTAGAATTACTTTTTGCGTAGAAATACAAGAAAGTTCCCAGCAATGTTTCTAGTTCTTGGCACTTACAACATGTAATCATTTGATTGTCACACTAAACTGCTTGAGGCATCCCGCAAAGACATTTATGGAAGGAAACTGGCCTGTCGAATAAAATCACATTGATGTGTAAGACCAAATGTAAAAGCAGGAATGAATTCAAAGATGTACGACCGAACTCAATGTCTGGCGAAAGATTTGTCACTTCCTTCGCCAGCTAACAGCCAATATCTCGGCAACGAGCAGTGTTATAATGTGTGCTATAATCCTCTTTTGCAAGCTGGCCCATTCTCGCCTGACACGGAAAAATCGCTTCAAGCAGCTGATCACTTGCAGAACTGGCCGCGAATCCACAATATACACAACATTATATGCGTACAGCCTTTGTCAAAAGTTGAGAGCCCAGAGGGTTTGCTTCTAAGCAGTATAGTGGCGCTCCTGTAACACTAATGGAAGTCCTAGGCATCGGAGGGAGCAGGAACAAGAATCTTCTTACCTTCAGGAGATTTGGAACGCTGGGGACACATTACGAGCACAGCAATGTGGCCCAGAAGCAAACCCCCTGGGCTATAAACTTTTCACAACGGCTGTACATGGGTCCTGATTGGTCAGAACTCCTTAAGTATTGAGGCCACTGGAAAGACATAAAAGCCACTAGAAAGACATAAAAACCACTAGAAGGAAGCTTCAGTTATTTGCAGAAAGCAACGGTGTCTATTCTAATAGAAAGTGCTGCACTAAAATGAAGGCATGCATGAAATGCTGTGAGGGAGTCAGCTTATATAAAATTAGTCGAGCAAGAACAGTGTGCGCTGGACATATTCCTAAAACTACATGAAGGGAAGGACGACATCTAAAGCTTTAGTTAAAAGAAGTGTCAAATGTGAACTCCGGACAGCACGGTGCACTCGTCGACATCGTGTCAATTGCAATAGCGGTCGGAGAATTTCCATGCAAGAATCCTGCCTAGATACTGAAGAGACGTCGTTTCGAAAGAAGGGCTGTCACCATGCGAAATAAACTGACGGATAGAGGTCTCAGCAGAGATTCGTCAAACGTTTTTGCATGTTTTTCTTGCATTTATCAGGTGAACAACAGCATTGCCACCAGCGCCGGAGTGGAACGGGGGCTGGTACGTGGCGCTTCGTTTGATTACGTCGCCATCCCATTTATCCAGTTCACGTTGTTTTGCCCTGTGAATTCTTAAGGAGAGTATAGAGTTCCCAAAAAAGCAGGAAATGCAAAGTGTGTATTGCGGTGATTTGCTGAATATCCCGTTTCCGAATAAGATCTTTCTGAACCAATTTGCCTCCGATTGCTTATTACATGAAGGATATGGTTTCTTTCCGTACCTGTGAATCGCGCTCGACAATGATCGGCCGTGTCGAAAGGCGTCCAGTTCCTTCTTGCTCCAGCTCGACGACGGACCAGGTGTGGGTGTCGGTGGCGTGCGCGATGGGCGTGCCGGTGAAGTCGTACAGCTGCCCCGTGGGCGGAGTCATCACGCCTGCGTAGAAGTAGCTGTGGTAGCGCGGGTCCCAGTACAGCGCCAGTTCCTCTTGAGGGCCTTCAGCGGCCATCGCAGCGGGCATTTCTTTTTCGGCAACGGCCATCAAAAATAAACCCCGAATTCCGGCTCCGGCAGACACCTGCCTCGGACCACCACCTTCTTCTTCTCTCCTTCTCTCTCAGTAGTAGTTGTGTTGTTGTCCTCGAAACAGTAGCCCGTACCCATTGAGGGGGATTGGCCAAGACACAGGCTGCGACTGACGGTTGCTGAAAATGCTAAACAATGAAATAAATAAAGAAAAAATATGTTAGTAACATTGATAATATTAATAATAAGGAAATAAACAAATGAAATTCAGATGTGTAAAATGGAAACCACCTAGGAGCTTAATCTCTTCTTCTTTGCGGATACTCATGATGATCAACACATTTCAATTGGAACAAATGTTGGGTGTCGGTCCCCCTATTCTGGGAATTCATTGGAGCTTGCAGCCACTGCCCCCATTCAGTTAGCTCCTGCTGAACTTTCGAGTCGGAGTTCTACAGCATTTCCTCCCACCGCTTAATTGTCCGTTCCTTTATATTTGCCATTGCTATGTTGGTTTGGCAGGCTCATACCGTGTGGAGTTTATTCGCCTGTATGCCACAGCCTGTGCGTTGTGGCTTATATTCTTCATAGTAGATTGTGCTGTTTTTGGCCTTGAATATCTGTTTACTTTTACACTTTTCAGGCTTGTTTCCTGCTCCTTGTATACTTCTTCATCCCGTGGTGCGTATTCCGTACTGTCCAGCCTATGGTGTTGCAGGATTTCTGACCGTGTGGTGAGCATGTTTCAGTAGTTGTGCTCGTCGGAGTGTTCGGGTTCCCGGGGTAGGAATGCTCGGTCTGCAGCGTGTAAGCCTCCGTTCCCCACTGTGGACTGATGTGCTGGTGTCCACATGAGCTTTGCTTTCTATTGTGATGTTACTGACGGATGTTCCCCTTTTGGCGATTCTGCAGAACATTCTTGCTACTTGTCTTCTCGTCTGTGCGAGCCGTATTATTCCCTCTTAACTATTGTTGTCTTTTACGATAGTGAGGACAAGAATTTTAACGCGATAGTGCAAAGTCTCTTGTTGCACAGAAATCCGGCGTCATCGCTGTCAGCGTTGCGAGCGAAAAATCCCCGTAAGGGAAATGAGATGGGCCGCCCAGATCATGTGAGCTTGTGGCGTCATCACAAACTTCCCACCGGATTGTGTGCAAACTGAGCACCGTGCTAGATGGCAGCTAAATTACTGATTGGTCGCTTGGGAAGAGCAACCTGTGTCACCCAAGTACCGTCGGTAGCACCACCTTGCATCGCAGCGCAGTGAGGCATTGCTTAATCGCGCCGCCACTGCACACGGAGTGGTATGATGACTGCTAGGGACCTGTGTATGTAAAGTCCAGAAGGACAAATTCCGCATATATTGGCATTAATTAAACCAATATGTTGTCGCATCACACCCTCAGCTCGGAGCTTTAGTGCCGCCTCCAATTTTCGCCCTGATGAGCTCCTGAATGCTGGTTCCCTTAAGCCCCACTTCGAAGCGGTTGGTTTCCTCAATTTCCTGTATATTAACACTACTGATTTGTTCGTATAACTGGTTTTCCCGAATTTCTCTGCATAGACTTTTACTCTGCTTGCAGCCCTCTAAACTACGTGTTCTATTTCTTCATAGTCGCCATTGTTCTTCTGCATAGCAATCTCCAGGGGGCATTATTGGTCATTCCCCTTCCCTTGTTTGCTTAATTGCTTAGCGAGGGCCTCGGTTCTGGCAGCCTTGACGCCATAGGAAGCATAAGAGGGTTCTCACGCAGCCTCCACCTTCTCCGTTCGATGACGTTCTACGTCACACCTACGGTAACTCAGGACGTTCTACGTCCGCCGCTTATGAACGTGGGTGGCGCTGATGAACACTCTCAAGGTTAGGTTACTTGTAAACATAAATAGCCCCGAAAGCAGAAGATTTGACAGCCGTCGCCCTAGCTCAGAAGTAGAGCACCGGACGCGTAATTCGGAGGTCGTGGGTTCAGATTCCACCGGCGGCATGTGGTTGTTTTTTTTCTTCTGCTTTTCTAATCAATTAGCTTTAAGAGATAACATATTAAGTAATATTATAAATTGATCAACACCACAAAATAAATAAATTAATTAAAAATCCCCTGTGCCCCTTGGTTTCTGTGGCTGTTGGCTTCTGTCATATCTACGGAGTGGAGTTTCTCATGGTGTCCCAGCATGAATTTGTGCAGCAGCATTGGAGATAATACTAACCTTTTGAGAGCCCCGGTGGCCCGTTTTCGTGGGATCTTCTTTGTTCTTGCCTACGTTGTGATTGAGCTGCATATGGGCCAGAGGACTTCGAAATATATATATGTCCTGTCACCGCAGTTGGCGCTCTGTAGGATGTTCAGTATGGTCCTGTGATTAACATTGCCAAATTGCCCTTGGAGATATAACGCTAGAATAGGTTTGGTTGGGTTACATGTGTGCTTATCTATTGCTTCCTCTCTTGCTGGAGGAGGTTGTCATTGGCTAATAGGCTTGTTCCGAAGCCAGACATGATGTCTGGGGTTCTGTGTTTTTTCCATGCGCTGGCCTAGCCTGTTAAAATTGATTTTCTCAAAAAGTTTCCCAGAGCAAAACGTGAGGGAGATCGGCCTTAGGCTCGTTATTTTCACTGCTTACCTTGGCTTTGGTAGGAAGTGAATTTCTGCAGTTTACAAAGCCTGGGACATTTTTCCAGCGGCCCAGCAGTTACTAAAGAATTCTGTTAATCTTCTTAGTGAGGTTTCATTTAGCCTAGCCAGCATGTTGGCTATGACTCCCTGCCGATCGAACCTGAGATTCCTTCTTACTCCAGCATGACCGTTTTCTCTCTGATCTTTATTTCTGTGTCCATTTCCATATCCTCCTGGATCTGAATGTATTTGTACGCGAGCTACTGTATTACACCCATTTCGCTGCTCTTGTAGCAAGGCAGGTTTCTACGATAGGAGTACTGCGATAGCTTTCCCAATTAGTAGACTGGCTAATCGTTATCGCTTTTTGGTTCCGTAGCTGTTGTTGCTCATGTGTATTGCCTCGTTGAAAACTCCAAACAAGATTTCTGGGTTTAACACTGGGAGTCGTTATAATCACACCTAACGTGGCTGTCTTTTTTATTTTTTCTCTACAACAAAACTGATACAGAAATTACATGCCTCTCCTGCCACTGGTCTGAATGTAAGAACTTAGAATACAGTGAGAACTGAAAAGCCCTTTGGTAGCTTAATAGAATAGCTAACGATGATACCAGGTATGATACAGTTTATTCTTGCTATAATTGAATGTTAAGACAACAGGGAAAAGAAGAACCAAAATATATATTGAGGTAGAAAAAAGGATAAATTTTAATGCTCTGAACTTTGGTCATGAAGCTTCTTCTGGTTAGGGCACCTATTCCAGGGCTCCTGCGGCTTGAGCCGCTCTAAGATCCCTGTTCAGAAGCGCCAGCTGCCCTTGTAGGTCCCAGCTGGACGGCGCGGGCTGTTACTGCTCCTGTTTGCGTCTCGTTTACAGAAGAGCGCGTGTGGGTAGGCTGCTTTCAGAGTGTTAGGTTTACTGAGAGGTAGGCTAAAATTAGCACTATGGATAGTAATGTAAATTATGTCTCAGCTAAGTTATTGAATTTTGGGGACACAAGGGTTGTAACACGTCCACAGTTGGTGACCGAAACTGCAATCAGTCCAGATTACTAGGTGCACCGAGTAGGCAAAGTAGAAGCACGAATGCGGCACAAATAGCTAGAAACAGGACAAGAGGTACAAAAATAGGATAGCAGTGCAATCTGCTCGGTGCGTGGAAAGCCCTATGTCCATTTGTACTCCGCCACAGCTATGGATCGGTTCCGATGAATAAGCCGGCGCTTTCGGGTGGATTGATCATGAGGCTTCCATCGGCAAGGAGTACTCGGGAAATGCAATGAACAGCATTAATTTTAAGTATAGTACAGGTCACTATCATTGCCTTCAACATGATCAGCGTAACTAAGTTCTCTACTGCACAAATGCCTCTGTCCGTGCTCTACAACAAGCTCTCTCCAGCTCCCGTTGTAGCATCCTTAACCTCCGAATACTTTCTGACCTCTACCACACGCTTAGTTTTCTGTCGTCCCAGGTAATGTTGCTTTTTCTTAGAATTCACTCCGAAACCATACAGAATAATTCATGTCAGCTTTCCTCCTTGAATGAGTCGGGGACGTACAGTTTCTAATTGTTCTCAGCTATGGCATAAATAACTCGCACTTGATGCCTCACTTATCCTGCAGCTTTCACGAGGCTTGAAGTTAATGTGGTCACTTTCCATTTGATTTCTCGCTGCGCTGACCAGAGTAAAATTTATAGTTTTGCTCGTTAAGCTTAAAGTTTTGCTAAAATAAGCGAATAAAACATAAGGAAATTTTTTAGCATTTCAAGTGAAAACTGGCCCTTCTGTTTTAATCTGCAAGGCATATATATCACTGCTATGGCCCCTATCAGCGGCTCCTGCTAGGCATCGACAAATGGATACTCGCAGCGCTTCTAGTAGCTTGCTTCTCATTGTGGACTCTTTTTCCTTTCGAACCGTACTTCAGTACCGCCATGTTATTTTTAGTCTGGTTATTTTGAATTTGTAGTTTATGATCTCAATAATGCATGGCCCTCGTTACTTAGAAGAGCATTGGGGTCAGCTTATCGGAGATTGCTAAGGAGTTTTATTTACTTTTCATGCATCTTCTTCCAAAATCCAAGAGCAAAAATAGATCTCCAAATCGCACGAGAAAATGCGGTGAAGAGGGGGTGTGTACTGCCCATCCACCATTTGATCTGTACTGTTTTAATTTTCTCTGTACATGGATAATAAAGTCGCTCAGGAATAGCTATATATGTTAGGTAGAAGCTTCGTATGTGCTCCCTGCACACACTTAAGAAAAGCTTGCATGAAGGCTCATGTTTCGCCTGAATAAAACGTTTTTTCGCAGTGCAAAGGCCCAGTAGTAGTAGTATAAAATTTTATTCCGCAAAATGGGACGGGGTTTAGGGTTTGGTGTCTTGAGCTGCAGGCCTAAAAACCTCATGCCCCAGTTAATTAAACTCAAGATTTTATAACACGATCGAGATGTCTTCGGAATTGAAACCGGATGAATCGCTCTTAAGTATTTTGGCCTAAACAGCAGTGCTCTTTTTCGCATCGCTCTGTAAACTTAAATGGTAAATAATAATAAGCTACTTATATAAATACTCGCGTTAAGAAGACATGTTAATTTACAATTTTAATACATTGAAGAACAAACTGACGAGCTCTTTGAACCGACTTTTCCGGTCCTGCGAGACAGTCCGCCAATTGCAGAAGATACCATGTGATAGCGGTGGCACTTTGGAGCCGTAAAACGCGTCTTCGAAAGCAGATTGCGCTTTTCTCCAAAGCGCATTCCCTAAATCAGGCTGTACGTGCGCTCTAGGCGACAGATTTGTGGAACCTGCTGTCACATCATTGTTTTTGTTTTTCGCCTGCTTTAGCTTCTGGTCTTTCATAATTAAGACCGCGGAAATGGTACCATCATGCAAATATTTCTGAAAATTGAAACATTCTTAAAGAATCACGCCAGATTATTCACCAAGCTACCAGTTATGGCCATTGTTAATTAGCATAATGAGACGCCAGTTTTTCGGGTGTAGGCACTTAGTAAGCAAACATATGAGCCTCTCTACGACTGCTAGCATGAAATTTTGTTTTCACGTGGCGTTGCCTTTGGTATACGGTGCAGGCATGGAAAGCTCTAAAAACCACAGAGACAGTATTTGAAGTCACATACAGGGTGGACCCTCTAAAGGAACGTTAACATAAAAACTACACCAGAAGTGTCCTCGTCGCCAGCAGGCTCATGGCGCCTAACTTCAAACCAGCTTCTCTCAACCCTATGACGTGCCTTCCAGTGCTCTAGCATCATATTGAAGAATAATGCGTACAGAACAACTAGAAAATACGTTTTAATAATTGAAAACCGCTGGGGCCGCGTAGTGGCGTGACTGCGCATAGAAAAATATTCAATGCATAACTTTAGTCAAGGTAATTTCGAGCGAACCTCGTTTCGGTAGTGGCGTAAGGATGTCAGCGGTAGAGAGAGATTCGTTGGCAAACTCCTGAAGATTACGGCCTCGACTATCTTCGGTGTCTAAGGTAGGCCGTGGCGAAGTCGGGGAAACGCGCCTAGGAACAAACGGCCTCACGACCAGGCCGTATTCCGTGGTCAGGTCTGAATCGATATTTGAATCGTCAGTCACGTGAGGTCGTCCCTCCATGAATACCCAGAGCCAGAACAGAAGGAGCAGTACGATCACGAAAACAATGGAGAGGCAAATGATGGTGTGCAGGCTGAAGCAGGTGGGGTCCTCCTCCTTGTAGGTGGATTGTTCGGTGGTGAAAACCTCGGAGCACGGTGCAGACAGAGAACTCCAGGATATACGGCGTTTCCTCTTCGGTCGCTTTCGCCGCCCCTGCATGAAAATGTCACATGCCTAGTGGTTAGCTTAGGCCTGGACAGGAGGAACGTTATACGGAATTTTAAGGACATCTAGTGCACGCCTAGGATTATAAGCTGCAGGAAATGGTCTCAAAAACTGAAAATATCATTTCCTCTACAACCAGAGCGAGCGTTTATTGTTGTGATAGAACGCAAGTAAACGTGGCCTAAAGCGCGTACATTCGTTCAACAACATTACGGGAAGATCACATATCTGATGCGATAATTCTACAGAAGCAATTGGAAATATGCTCGAAGACAAATTCGATGCTTTCAGTCCACTGAATATTTTTGACATAAGCTGAGGCTTCAGACACACGAGAATTTTTTTTTAAATTCACGGTGAGGGTTCGTGCCGATGGGCAAAGGTTGGCCGAGGGTGCTGAAAGGAGGCGGTCAGCTACCTGTCTATGGTATTTGGATGGAGGTGCTACTGGAGAGATATGCCTCGGTACTTCAGCTGGCTTTCATTTGATTTTAACTTCGATTTCTTACGTAGATTTTTCACTCCACCGTTGCGTGGGCTTCTAGTGGCTGAATGCAGTGTGTGCGTGTGTGTGTGTGTGTGTGTTTGCGGGAGGGGTGCTGACGTAGGTGGCTTGCTGTTGCGAGACGCTTCTGGACAGTAGAGGCGTGGTTGATTGTTCGTGCTTATGGGGCGGGATGCTGGGTGGGAGTGGGGTTATGAGGGTGGGAGGTGGCTGCTAGATGGTGTATCTGAAAAGTACAGGTGGAGGGTGGATGCTCCTAGGTTCTGCCGGAGGCTTAACGTCAACGCGCTTCGGACTCCCACACGGGCTACGGTAAAAATGCTTTAGGTGTGAGACAACACATGTTGCCGTCACAAAGTGTAGCCGAGAAAAAAATCTGCGCCTGTTCTGTAAGTCGTATTTGTCCTATTTGAAAAAAAATTATATTTTGTGTGCCACAATGGACACTGCGCGATTTTTTTGTGGTGCTTTTTTATACCGTACAGATTATTGTTTGAAAAGCCGTGCAAAAAACGACAGTGCAGTCTGCGGGGATGGATTGTACGGAATCGTTGACATAGTGTCAGTGGTAGTAGGTAGCTCTAAAATCATTGCTTGATAACTATACGCAATAAACATTGTATACTTTCCCTTTGTGCCGCACTATTACACAGCGTAATGCAGGCCTTCAAGATCGTGAGCGAAAAAAGTTCTTGAAATTTGCGAAATCATCTTTCTGGTCCGACATATCGATTGTGGAAGTAGGCGTGCAAAAGGAGAAAGCACAGCAATCAAAGTACAAGCAGCACCGGAAGGAGCATATTCGCATTTAACACAGGGGAGACGTGTTGAAATGCCAAAAGACGAAGCAGCGTCATTTGGCCGTTTGACCGGCTGCCTTTGGCCTGTGGTTAGCCGGGGGAAAATTGTCAACCAAATAAGCTGCGACGCCAAAGAAACCCTCCTGTGTTTCGACACCTAAATACGATACTGCCGCCGCGTTCAGCCCAGCAGCGTACGGATCAAAACTGAAACAGTGCGGATGCCTAGGCTAAACAACAAGCGAGGCGGGCAGTTGCTACTGCCCGCTCCAATTTAATATCATCAGCAATGCAACGGAAACCCTATCCGGTATGTGTTTACATCACTACGTCGTCACAAGTGCCTGAGCCGCTAGCATCTGAAGAGGACGCTACGAGCGAGGTTGGCATCTCTAATAATTTATACGTGAGGGCTCTTTTGGTCGCCGAGAACCGTGTGGCTTGTAGTGGGGCTACACAACTTTCGGCGTCTGTCACGCGCCTGCTTTCGTACCGGGACGCTCTGTGCGCATAATTCTACGCTCGATATCTCGAAGTGCAGTGCCGATATAAAAATAAATAATTGTTTGTATATGATGTTAAAGGCCACCCTTTTTTTGTCTGTGATGTTCAAGGCCACCCTTTTTGCATATAATTGTATGGCGTCAAGCCAAACGTGCAAAAAATAATATTTAAGAATAGGCAGCAAGAACTGTTTTAACTATCAACCACTATGGAGATAACGCCCGCAGTGCCAAACAATCATCCTGGAAAATCAACGCTGTCGCATCCTCCAGGTCGTTTACAAACATCTACACATAATAAAAGAAAGCACCCTGTATACTGCAAGCCGATAATCATTCGATTTGTTGGTGTTGCGATATAGAGATAGAGATGAGATATCAGATTCCATAACGACAAACGTTATGGACTAACTGTTCCCGTTGAGAACCTGAACCAAGTGCCTCAAATGGTTAATGAAGCTTAAAACTATCCAGTAATGCGTTTTAAGGTTCGACTTCAATTTCTGGCTGGTTGACAGCACATACTTCGGACACGTCTCTGAACATTTATATGCTAGGCACACTAAGCAACTATTCACAGGAGCGTTTTGCGTACCAGCTTGTCGCGTGGGGATATGATGGACCGTGACGATGACTCCGAAGCCCGTCCCACTGGACCCTCTCCTTCCTCGAGCAATAAGACGGACCAGTTGTGGATGTCAGTGGGGCGCGTGATGGGCGTTCCAGCCATGTCGTACAGCTGCCCCGTGGGCGGTGTCATGGCTCCCGCGTAGAAGTAGCGCTGGTACCGGGAATCCCAGTACAGCGCGAGGTCGTCTTCCCTGGATGCCACCGGAGGCCCTGTAGCGGCTGTAGCCGCTTTTTCACTGCCCATGACAACGCGAACGCTGGAACGCAAGGGCTGTGGTCGCCACTCATTTGATGAGAATCTTCTTCTTTGCGGCGAAGTCACCTATATGCACGCAGTTAGACGTTATCCTCCTCTTTATGACGTAGCATACAGGCTCCTGCCACTGATCACCACTAGGTGGCTGGATGCCGCATTCCCGCTTTCCGAGACGAGCGCGAGTGAAGCCACCGGAAGTTGGACGGCTTGTGCGGAAGTCGGGTGTCTGCTGTGTATTTCAATGCAAAAAATCGCGTCTTTCGCCCTTTTTTTCTCTGTTTTTTCGCGCTGTTCTCATGTAATGTCTGCTCTTATGTGAAAGGAACAAGCGAGCTGAAGGCGAGAAATGTGATCAGTCTGTTCAGAACCCTGTAATTTTAGAGAAACCGAAGAAAACACGCATGCGGGTCTCACCCTGCCATGGCAAAGGAGTACGTGCAGTAAACACTATGTTCTTGTCTGGTTCCTGCCTTCCGAGCGTGAAGGAGAAGTAGTGGAATGACGATGAGGCTAGGTCATCTTAAACCCGAATTTTCGTGTAACAAAGAAAAGGCACAGCGCGAGAGGAACGACTGACAAGAAAGACGAATGCTGCAGCGCGCTTGAGAAGCGCTGTTTGAAGTCAACTGCACCAAGCACCACGAATAAAAGCCCATTAAGGCTTAACTTTCTACAATACGAAACAGTACATGACACGCTCTGTCGAAAAAGCAGTACCATACTTTTTTGAGGCGCTAATGCGAACCATCCGAACGCCGTCGACACCTCACCAGATAGTAGCCTAGCCCTCGATCCGGATATGTCTAAACATAATTCGGTAAAATGGTCACTGCAAAGTCAGCTGCCTTGTGAGCGTTTCCATCTATTCTTTCTTAAATTTATCCCCCATTGATAGCATAATTTGGCCTTGAGCGCGGGAACGTGCACCACAGCAAAGAGCAGTGTTGGCAACGGGACAACACAGAGCTGAGCAGATGAGGTTCCATACTTGCTGTGTGTGGCGACGTCCTGTCGTCTTCGAATGTCGTCCCATTGCGATGCAATGGGCCCTTATATTTGAAACGTCTTTCCCGAAGACTTCGCTGGTCTTGTCACTCAGTTGACGGCGCAACAGGTAGGCATTGTCATGGAAAAAGACGAGAACGGCGAAAAGACAAAATGCCAAGTGGGAAAAAACTGGAACTGAAAAACCGTGCTGAGGTCAGATTTCGTGCACTGCCAAAGGCTCACCTTCCGGGTCAAGGCCGCTTACTTCCGATGGCTTCACTTTCGGGCGCTCAATGCGCCATCCAGCCCCCTAGTGGAGATCAGTGGCTCCTACCAGTGTTGTTGTTGTTACTGCCTCTTAAGGTTTCACCAATCATTTTTCTTTGCGCAGCTGCCTCGATTGTCCTCAATTTAGGCTGGACCATTTTTGATACCCTCCACTTTTCTTCTCCCTTTGTGAGCCCCCTTTAATTATACTGCTACGGCTTTCTCAACGAATATTGATAAACTACCATTCACGATTTGAGAGAACCTGCCTTATGCGCTTCATGGCCTTCTTATTCCAGTTATTTCGCTCTTGTGGTGCAGATCTGTGGTCACTGCATGCCGCAACTATAACTCACCTTTCAGCGAAGTTTGCTCGGGTGTAGTCAAGCGTGAGGCCTTGGACACATTTGTTGCTTATGTTCACAATTGGCCTCCTTTCCTTTTGTTTTACATAACATTCATATCGTTACTGACGACTGCGTTGTTTTTCATGAAATAACATCACTAAACCATGTTAAGCTTCTTGAACATGATCTCACTGTCTCTTAAATTGAGTGTAATGAATAGCTTCGTGAGCCCGATGCGAACAAGTAAAAAATTATGAGAGTATCAATACGCACTAAAATTCTTCCTTTGTATTAGCTAAATAATGTTCTTTAGAAGCGGTGGCTGCGCATAAATACCTAGGTTTCCACAACTCAGCGATTCGCTTGGGCGCACCATTATCAGTACATTGCTAACAATGCTAATTGCGTTTTTCGTATGTACATCTTACCTTGAATAAAGCCCCACCTTAATTCAAAATCGCGTGTCTACAAAACAAAAATATGTTGTAAACTTGAATACAGCGCTGGTACAGAGCGCTGTTTGTTTTATCTTGCGCAACTTTAACTGTGCCGGGAGCCTATCACGTAACAAAAATCATCTTTACCATTGTTCGCATAAAGCCGGAACATAACTCGTCTGAGGATTTTTGATAAGCTGTACCAACACACCCATCTCAGATGTGCTCTCACGACATTTACAGTGCCACACCGCATTGCTGATCTTCACAAAGTTGGATTTGAAACACACTGCACCAGTGCTGCACTTCAGTCTTTCCTGCCTAGCGCATCACGCGAGTGGAGCCTTCTTGGAGCAGAAATCGTCGACGTCAGTGGCAGCCAGGATTTTCGGACCGCCCTAACTTTTTATGACAAGGTAATTAAAAGTATTTTATTTTCAGCCTCCATTGCACTTGTTTTGAAGTTTTGCAATTTGTAACCAATCCCTTCACTAACTCCACGGGCCCTGAAGGAACAAAAAGTAAATGAAAAAATTGGAGGGCACGCTTAAGCCCAACCTTACCGGTATGATGCGATAGGGTAGCAGGTTAATTCCCATATAAGCAGGATATATTTCTCTTTTACATGCACAGACCCCTGGGAGTCTTCATACCCTTCTGGGCAGTGGTTCCCTACTATCCTGTGGACAGGCTACGGCCACACCTCAAGGTCACGTAACCTAGGTTATGCGCGTAATTTTTCGCTCACAACGCCGACGCCGGCAGCAGCGACACCAGATTTTCTGGAGAACGAGCGCTTTAGCTTTATCGCGCTAATGCGTTGACATATTTTCATGCATCTTCCAGCGCTCGCTACCAATCATAAACTGCTGTTTCTTTCAAAGACTTTTGATCATCACTATGGTTTTCGGCGTATTCATTTTTAGTCCAACAGTTCTGCTTTCCGTGTCTAAGTCACTCATCCTGCGTTGAAGATCGTTCCCTGAGTGACACAAGCAGGCAATCATCGGCAATTGGCAGATTACTAAGGTATTCTCCGATAACTCTTATTCCAAAGTGTTCCTACTCTAAATCCCTGAATATCTGCTGCAAAAAACAACAGTCAATAGCATTGGCGGAATGGTGTCTTCCTACCTGACACCCGTCCTTAATGAAATTTTATTGCTCTATTTGTTTAGGATTCTGGCGGCTGTGGAGTCATTATAGACATCTTCCAGCATTTTTGAAGAAAGCTCCTCTACACTCTCATTCCGTAATGAATGGATGGATGGAAACAACTTTTATTAGACAAAAAAAATCTTCCAGGGTGGTCCCCTACTGGTCCACGGCATTACGGGCTTGGGCTTTACATGAAGCACAAGCCCGTAATGCCTGCTTGACTCCCTAGGTATCCAATCAGTCAAGTGCTTCCACCTATTTGAAGGCTCTATCTTCGATTGATAGTGGAAATGTGATGTAATATCGGGTATCCTGTATGAACGCCCGCCTGGTCATTTGGTTGATGGAGGGTTTGTATTGTCCTTATTCGGTTAGCGATCACGTTATATATACCCTGTACGCATCAGACAGTAATCTGAGCAGTCTAATTTTTCAAATTATCGCAGTTCTCTTTCTTGTTGGTCAAGATGATAGTTATTCTAAGACTCCGGCACGCTCCAGGCGAAATGTATTCTGTATACGGGGTGGCTACTCTCTAAACGGAAAGCAGTAAAAAGGGAGTGCGCTGTATCACAGCTTACACCCTTGTACATCCAATATAGGCGGATTCGTGTATAGAGTTTAGGTTCCCTGTGTTTACAATGTATGTGCGCTCGTAAAATTATTCTTTCTGGTTAAAATAAAAATATGAAATGGTTTAATCAAAACCATCAGGTCAATTTATAACTATATTTACGACGGACTTTTCATTTAAAAGCGATATTGTCTAAACACCTACTTCCGAAAATCCCTTCTGAGGTTCTGTTGTACAACAATCTGGAAAAGAGCTAAAGGTGGTGAAGTCAACTGCGAATGTGTTAAAAAATTCCACACCTTTGGGTTGGTGTGCAAGCGAAGGGTGCCCTGTGATATCATTCCTCGAATGAAGTGAACCAGTTCCTGCAGTACGGTAGCCTACTCGAAACAAGCTCCAGAGAACAAGCCTTCCCTTCAATTAAGGCAAGCGCACCCTGTTGAGCGGGCACCCTGGGAGACCCGTTTCGTTTCTCTTTTTTAAACACAACTTCTATTCCTGGTGCTTTGAGAAGATCCCTGACGGATAAATTTGTGCAAGAAACTCAAGCTCACAGCAAGCTAAACAGAACACAATCGAGACTCTATTTACTTGACTCTGAACGGGTACTTTTCAAGAAATCCCGCATTTCAAAATCACATGTCATGTCTAAATTCATGGATGTGGCTGGAATTCTATCATCCATGCGTAATGATTTAGTTAGGTGCTGGCGAGCCACATAGCGCGATTTGCTTTGCTATGTGATGAATTGAACTAAACGTTCCAACAACAGTGCTGTTTTCAAGTTTAAAGTAAAATTGTTTACAAGAACAAAAATCGGATGGAGCGCATATGGAAGGTTCTCTCTGATCGTGAATGCAGCTGTACCTTACCGGTACTGACCTAAGGTGTAGAAACGAGGCTAAGGCAAAGGGTTCAGCTTAAATTAAGGACAACGCAGCGAGCTATGGGAAGAAGAATGATAGATTTAACGTTAAGAGACCGGAAGAGGGAAGAGTTGGTGAGGAAACAGGTGCGTGTTAATGACATCCTGGTCAAAATCAAGAGGAAGAAATCGGCTTGAGCAGGCCATGCAACGCGAAGGCAAGGTAACTGCTGGTCCTTAAGGGTAACGGAGCGGTTCCAAGAGAGGGTAAACGTAGAAGTGAGTGCCTACATTTACGGAAGTTAGGTGGGCGGTTGTAGTTAAGTAGTTTGCAGGAATGCAATGGCCGTAGCTCGCAAAGGACATGGTTAACTGAAGAGACATGGAGCCACCTTAGCCCTGCAGTGGGCGTAGTCAGGCTGATGATGATGATGAGGAATATCATGTAATTTACCTGAATCTCATGTAATTTAACGTAGGTTAAATTACCTTAACCTACGTTAAGGTAACGAGACCACTTGTTTGGAAGTGGCAGAAAGAGTGTGGATTTGAGGGCCCGGAGAGGCGGTGCTCGTCATGTAGAACCAATAGAGTGGAGTTAGATGGCACCGACCACAAAGGAATGCGAGCAGTAGGCCTTTATGGTTTCTGTACTTCTCTCAGTCTGCTGTCATGCCGACACCGACATGCTTGAGAACCATGGTGAGTCACCGTCAGCTTCACACAAGGCACTCAGAGCTGGCGCCAGTGCACCGATGGGTGTTTCATCCGGGAAGCTTCTGAGAGCGTTGAGAAGACCTCGTTGATTTGGCTGTGAATATAATTTAAAGTAGATATGTAAGTAAATACATTTGCGTCAACTGGTTCAGTAGACTTTTTCGCAAGGAAAGTTACAACTGGTTCGGCATAATAATTTAAAGGCTCTCAAAATGACAGTGCCACAGAGGTAAGAATGGAAAGGCAAGGGTTGGGAACATCATCATCTTGGTGGAAAGCGGCTGCGCGAACCAACAAGTACGAAGGAGAGACACGAGAACACAGGACAAGCGCTGAACTACCAACTGAATTTTTATTAGAAACCGGCCCCAATATATACAGTCAATACATCACGAGCCTAGTGACATGAGCAACCATGTATGTGCTACCAGTGCCGACGCAACACTCAACTTTGTCACTGGGCGCCAGGTATCAGATAACACCTCAAGAGCAATGCTCCGCCCTAAATAAAGCTAAAATTCAGGGGGGCACTTTGTTGACCTAAAGTGCGGTGAGGCCAAAGCCTTAAGCGCAGTGTTGCTGCTTGTGTCACTAATGTGTGGTTAAGATGTTAAGCTTCGCCTCTAAGAGCGGAACGCGACAGCGTCTTGCAACGCTGCCAGAGAGTCCATAGAACGCCATCGCCCGTTCGGTTCTACGCCTTGCTCGTCGGTAAATTGGTTTTTGAGGAAGGGAAATTACATGTCTCTCATATCTTGGTGGACACCTAAACCTCGCCGTAACGGGAAGGGGTGAAAGATGGGAGTGAACGAACACACCGTATATTCACTAGACGCGCCTTTGTTTATTCCAAACCATCGAGCTGGCATAACGGAGTTTTTTTGTTTTTTTTTAAACCATCGAGCTTTCGAGGGGAGCGGACGCGCCATGGCTCTCTCCGTGCGAGGTCCTTTCACCGGCGACGGCCGGGGTGCGCGCGTGAATCACTCCCCCCCCCCCCCCCCCCCGAGGGGGCCAGGTTCGTGCTACCGTCGCTGCCGTCGCACGACGGCCTGAAGGATTGCGTGTTTCTACATTGCGACGTGGATGGGAGGCCTTACAAGATTGAGGATTTTCGAACGCCGCTCGAAGCAATTGGAGTTTTGAAAGCTGTGACAGGGATCGGCCCGTACCAGATGGGACACGTGTGGCTGCTCAAACTCCGCACTCAACAGGACAAAGACGCGCTGGTGCAAGCCGGCGGTTTGGAGGTGAAGGGGCGGTACTGTGCCGTCATCGATCCGGTGCGTGGAGAGATAACCGCGAAGATCCATTGGGTTCCTTTCTACGTGCCGGATGAGACCCTTCGAAAGGTCCTGAGTGAGTTTGGGGAAATGATCGACATCCGCTTGGAAGAATGGCGTGCGAGTGGTTTCGAGCTTGCGGAATCGACGACCCGTGTTGCTCGCATTGTCCTCAAGGAAGGTGTCACCCCGGATTCCCTCCCGGACCTCTTCCAACTAGCCGACGGCCCCGCACTCGTCGTCGTGCCCGGGCGGGCGCCGACTTGTCTGCGGTGCAAACTCAAGGGCCACATTCGCCGGGAGTGCCAGACGCCGAGATGCAGCAAATGTCGCGCGTTAGTACATGAACGCATGGATTGCGTTCGTACGTACGCCGTCGTAGCCGGGGCAACCAGGGTGGCTGAGGAGACTAGCCACCTGATGGACGAAGAGGAGGCTGAGAAGGCAGCTTCCTCGGAAGACAGGGCAAAAGGCAGTACAGTGCTAACAGCCAGCGGCGAGGATAAAGCGCCAGCCGAAGTCTTGCCTAACGAGGAAGGGAAAATTCAGGCAAGCACGGCTGCGGTGAAAGAGCCAGCAGCGAGCCAAGGTCAACAGCCGGGGAGCGCCGCAGCTGCCCCACGAAACGAAGCTTCGAGCAGCGGAATTCAAGGAGCCAAAGCACAGGATTCCGGGAAAAACGACACCGACACCACAGACGTCATGGACGCCCAGCCAGCGTCGACAAAGAGGCGCCTGGAGAAGGCGGAGGGTGCAGTGGGTGAGCAGCGGCCCAACCAGCTCGAGAAGGAATGGAAGGTTGCAAGAGGGAAGAAAAGGAAATATGTGCGCCCTTCCCGTGCGTCATCGCTGTCGCGCGTCAACGGCGACCCTTCCCTGGAACCGAGCAGGAGTTGTGCAGGCGAGTAATCGCCTTGTTTTGGGTGAGCCCTCGCTTTCACAATGACTCCTGTGCTCGCGCCTCTCCGGCTAGCCACACTGAACGTGCGCGGCCTCGGAAGTAAGAGGAAGCAGTCCCAACTGAAAAGGCTAATGGTGGAAAGGGAGCTGGATGTAGTCGCGGTACAGGAGACAAAAGTGGAGAGCGAGGGCCGCACTGACTGCATGGTGAGCCCGTTCCGTGGACTTTATGATGTTTGCGGCAGCCACGCTGTTGGGACATCGGCCGGTTGCTGTTTGTTTTTGAGGAAATCGGCTGGGTTTGTGGTAGAGAGTGTCACTAGTTGTTTGAAGAGACGTTATGTCATGTGTGACTTTAAACACGGAGATTTAGATGTTCGTGCTTTGTGCATCTATGCGCCGACAAAAGCTAAAGAGAGACTGGGTTTTTTTGAAAACGTTGCTGACTTGTTTAAATGCAGTAGGCATCTCCTTGTTATGGGCGACTTCAACTTTGTATGCGAAATGGAGGACAGAACGCCAGCCCACACCTGCAGAGATGCAAGTGCGGTACATCTGACAGACCTTATAAATGAGGTAGACTTGCTGGATGGGGCCTATTTGGCAAGAGGTGGCAAGCGTCAACATTTCACTCATTATCAAGGATCTAGCCATGCTAGATTGGATCGTGTTTACATATCGTCACCACTTGCTCCTAACTGTGAGGACTATGTGTTGGAGCCAGTTTCCTTTAGTGACCACAGTTTGGTTATGGTATCACTAGGTAGAAAGAAAAGGAAGAAGGTTGAATGGGGCTTGTGGAAACTCAACGCGGATTTGTTGAATGATGACGCGTTTGTTTTGGGAACGAAGGAAGAATTACACGCACTTTAAAACATCAGACGGAAGGTCCATGATTGAACGATGGGAAACCTTTAAACAAAAGGTTAAAATGAAAGCAATAGAAAAAGGGGGCGAGTTGAAGCGTAATGCGCAGAAGGAAGAGAAAAGCCTCAGACAGCAGCTAGAAGCGCTGCTTCAAATAGAAGCCCAACTCCCCGGTGGGTTCGGACAGGAAATACTAGCAATAAAAAGAAAGCTTGAGAAACTAGACGAAAATAAGTATAGAGAATGAATAATACGTGCACGGGGAGAAAAGCTACTGGCGGGTGAGGCTCCAACTAAGCGTGCCTTATCAGACGAAAAAGCATACGCTAGAGCTAAAGAGATATTAGAGATAGATTACAAGGGGAAAACGACGCACGACCAAGCTGGTATTAAGAACGCCTTTGAGGATTACTACAGGGAACTGTTCGGCCACAGATTACCCGACAAACCGGGGATTGAATACGGTTTTTTCACAGTAATGCCTAGGCTGGACCTTGATACTACAACGGCACTCGAAAGAGATATCACCGTTGGTGAAGTCGAAAGAGCCATCGACGAACTAAACCTTGGAAAATCGCCAGGTCCAGACGGACTGAGTGCCGCTTTTTACAAAGAGTTTAAACCTGGTGTCGCTGTGGCCTTGCATTGGGTATTCGTGGAGTGATTCGAGTGCGGATTATTGCCGCCCTCTTTTACGCGCGCTCACACAGTTTTGATTCCGAAAAGCAAAGAGGAAGTCAAACTTCGCACGGTCACTGGATACAGACCAATCACACTAACAAACGTAGACTACAAGGTGCTGATGAAGGTGTTGGCGAGACGACTCCAGGCTGTAATCCAGGATTTAATCGGCCCCCCTCAAACATTTGGTATTAAAAACAGGACGATACACACGAACATCCACGTGGCCAGGAGTGTTTTAGAACTTTGTGATAGCGAATACCTGCAGGTAGCCATGCTGCAGATCGATCTCGCTAAGGCATTTGACAGGGTGCCACATGACATCCTCTTTGATTTGTTGGACTATGTTGGTGTTGGTAAAGTTATACGCGATGGTGTAAAAATGGCGTGCAGAAACTGCACCACAAATCTTGTCATAAATGGTGAACTGTCGCGCCGTATAGATGTACGCTCATCTGTACGCCAAGGTTGTCCATTGTCGCCGCTGTTGTTCTCACTGTTCCTTGAACCACTCTGCCAAAAATTTTGCAGAATGAAGAAATGCGCGGTTTTGGCTTCCACACGTGTGAAGTTCGTGTGCTTGCTTACGCGGATGACGTTGCCTTTTTTGCATCGGACAGGGAAAGCATCACGGCTGTACTGAAAACAACACAGGATTTTTGTGCCCAGAGTGGGAGCATGTTAAACATAGATAAGTGCATTGGTTTGTGGCATGGCGCATGGGACATGACTCCAGATGTATTTGAAAAAGTTCACTGGTCCACTACACCGAGCACATATCTTGGGGTGCCTCTTGATTGCTATCGTGAAAGCGATTCGGTCTGGAGCAAGAAGGCCGGTGAAATGAGAGAAATGACATCTAAATGGCGTGGGCGCGACCTTTCAGTGTTCGCGCGTGCCACGGTATGCATTGTTTTTCTAGCAGCAAAGATAATGTACATCTTGCAGGTGTTGTACTGTACACGGGTGAATATACAGAAGTTCTATCGCATCTTTGCGACATGGATATGGCAGTCCAGTTGGGAGAGAACCTCCAGAACGAATGTTTTTCGGCGAGTCGGCGAGAGTTCACTTTTGGCAGCCCATGAAGAAAAACCCGAGCCGCTCTTCATTACTAGAGAGCCCTGCAGCATAGCGTCCGCCTAATCCGACATGCATCTTTGGGACATAAAGAATCTCGTAGTACTTAACATCCCTGTATACATGGCCGTCATGAAGGACCTCTTTTTATTAGCCAGTTGCTTCATAGCGTACTTCAAGGCTGCTCGAATAAGTTCTCCCTTCGTTTGGTTCTTCGTAGTCTCTATATTCGTTCCTACTACCTGTAGCCTCTTTTGTGCATTAAAAAACACCTTTACAAAATCATTGCATTTGAAGTGACAATAAACTGCGTCTTCGCTTTAACTTAAACAACCAAGGGTGATCCCGGGCGTGTAATCTAGTGGGTGCATGTAGACCGTGCGTAAGGAATGCAAATATAGGGTACAGGAAACGCTTACTTGTTCCTTTCGGGGCACCTCCGTCAGTGGGACAGACGCAGACGTAGCCTCCCTTTTCGTACGGGGGCTTGGACTTCATGCTTCTGCCCGCATACACACAGCGGCATCCGTTGTCGCGCACCATGGTCCTTGCGGCTCCGCGGTATCTCTGAGCACCTCTGCCCCTGTGCACCTTCACTGAAAGCAGAGAGGACCGGAAAATTAGAACAGCTTCCAAACCTCACAGCAATGGGAGTGTAACAACGTTTCGCTTGACTCGCCAACACAATATCGTTATGGGCAATCCCAGCCTTGATGACACTGCAGTTTCAATAATTGAAGCAAACTGGCCATGCGTTTTTCCTGCGCGGATTCCTACGACCAAACACATATGACGTTTAGAGCTTAATTATTGCCGTCATTTGCATTTTCGGGATGAGTAATGAGAACTTCAAGAAGAAGGGATCCCCTGTCTATGTAGGAAAGACAAGTAGACAAGATCAGGTGATTTTAATTGCCGTCTGTTGTCACCTTCTGGCTTGCAAGCACGAAACATATTAGTAGTACTTGTTGGGACCACGTGGTTTACTGGACCATTATGCTTTCAATAACAAGTCAGAAGGAGCTGTCGCGCCTGTAATAAAATGTATATAATATTCACAAAGGCTTCCTGCTGAGAGAATATCTGGCACTTATTCAGGCACGTTAGTTCGGTGAGAAGGCCAGTTAAATCGATTTATTTCCATCCTTTTCCAGTGCCCAGCCTCTTCGTTTGGCCGGCACACATCCGAACTAAAACAGTTTCTTTCAGGAGGCGAATGGAAAGTCTTGAGATTTTTTACGGGTAGTCTATTAGGCTGTTGGTTGGTATTCTAGTAATTGTTTCGTTCCTGATATGAACACGCAACGTAAAACCAGAGTAAAAGGTCGAGCAATATTGCATGTACTCAGTTATTGCACAACAGTTTGTTACATGAAACTGGATTTTCAGCGCCCCATGCACGTCCAGATCCAAACTAAATTGCCTGCTAGCTTTGACTTAGAATCGAACACAGTGCCGTTACTCAAGTCTTATTATAATTAAATCTTATTACGAAAATCGGAGTGAAAACGGATTTGATCCGATGGCATAAGGGCCCATATTCCGCGAAAATGGGCAGCGTGAGCTACGAAATTCCCTGAATGGTAAAGAGCGGTCTCGTGACCTTGTGATGTCATCACGTGCCTATCAAGGCAGGTGGGAATTAAATTAATGATTATTCCCTATCCTCGCCTAACGAAGATATGCGAATCGTCGTCTACCGCTTGTGAGAATAACCATCTCCACAGTAATTTAAAAAAAAAAAACTGGAAAATTCACGCAGGCCCACCAACCTAGAAAATAACGGGGATCTTTATTGCTATCGGTTTGCACTCTTAAGGTGCGCTGAGTACCCACACAAAGATTCTTTACGTTAGCAATGAAGAACGAATTCGTACACAAGACATAAATTGCAACAAGACACGCTTTTAACGCGTCTTATGCGAGAGCGTCAAGAAAAGTTGTTGGAAAGACGTTTCCACAACAATTGATCCAATAATAAAGAGAACAACAAAGTTTATCTCCTTGTATGCGACAATTCTTCCCAAAGCTTGGTCTATTCAACAAATAGCAGCCTAATTGCTGTGCTATTGGTGGTATTCTAAGCCGCAAAACCTATATATTTAGCAAACAAACTTTTTATTTCCATCCAGAGATTCTCCCACGGACGTGACGGTTCACAGTGCCCGACGGAAACAGGATCGATACGCTTTGTACAAAATAGTGAAAAAGTCTCGTTCACAAAGAGAACACGTTCTGCGCCACGGCTTAATTGAAACATCGTAAAAATTTGCCTGCACTTCCTTTATTGCTTCATGACAAATGTATTAATTCCGCTTCCTTTAAAAAGCGCACGATCCTGCTATGACATACAAAAGGACTGAAACTGGCGGTTGTGGTTTAGCAAATTTTTTTCCGAGCTCTAGACCTGGAGCACGTGGGAAAGAAATCTTGTAGCGAGGGCTTGCATGTTAACGAAATCTTAAAATTAATATTTCAATAACCTCTTTTGTGCGAAGTATTTGTACGTAAATAACGCCAGATCGTTCACATGCATTCCGAGGTCTCGCATAGCCCTTGTGCGAGTTTGGGAATTAATCTGCACACGGCATACCGTATCAGCAGCGCAGTTGGGAAAGAAGAATTGGTTAGATGTCTTAGAACCTTTTGAAAAGTAATCAGTAGATGAAGTTGGTTCGGAAACAGTTAGGATGTGATTTAAAATTTTGAACTAGGCTTCGAACTGACCGAGCATGCGCCACATCCCCAAAACGCCCGGATTTAACACGAATTATCGCCCATCAACGAGAGAGGCCACTACTAAACTCGAACTTACCATAAGCAGCAGCGAGGAAACATCCAACCGTCAAGATACCCGCCAAGCCAAAGAAGAGGTACAATTTGCTGAGCAAGGCACGGCGTCCTCGACCCAATCTTCGTCTTTGAAGAGGTTGAAATCTGAAAGCAATAATGTCAGTTCTGAAGGCTATATACTAAATTATGCACACGTTTATTTCGTTGGAAATATTTTGGGCGTGTGTGGAATTCAACAATTCATTTGCTTTTTTATTTGCGAACATCAGTAATGCCTGTAGTAGTGGCAAATACTGAGCAGTTCCGATTGCTGGAAAAAGTGCATAGCGCTATTTGTAAATTAAAGCAATATCTGACAGAAAAGAAGCGATATTTTAGATTCATTTGCTCAGTTGCTTACCAACTAGGGTAGAGTTGCATATTTCAATGCTGTTTGACATTCTCTGAACATATGCAGCATTGAGCTAACCGTTTAAAATGTTAGCTAAGGAGTAGCGGTAATGTGGTCAGTACCTAGTTCTGAGGAATATTTCTAGAAAAAGAAGAACCTGGCCACGAATACCTTTAATAAGTTTAAAACAGGGCAGCAAGCCAAGCGTCAGCGCTAGGGAATGAAACTCGACCGTGTGGTTTTTTTAGTGCCTCTGGCCATTATGATATCTCTTTAGGTGTCTATGCTAGACTTTCACGCCGAGAACGCGGGAAGGGAAAGGAGCTGCTTGCTGGCGCGTTACAGAAAATGCCCTCTGACTGCTTTTTGACAGCGTCACTATAAGCCCTTGGAAGGTGAATTTGTGCCCAACAGATAGGAGTACTATGAAGCCTGATCAGTACGGAATTTCCGCGATTTCTCCTTTGTAAGGGTCTTCAATGCCTATTGGTCACTGCTGTGTTTCTTGCCATAAACGTGGCAGGAGGATACTACGAGACATTAGAGTGTCGCATTTTTGAATACATGGTTTTGGTTGCTGTAGAGCATAAAAAGAACTTTTAGCTTTGTAGGGTCTGTTACGGCACTTACTGGAGTGAGAGACTTTTAATAGGGCTTAGTAGGAGGCCAAGGGCACAATGAACTTTCAAAGCGAGAGGATGGACGATGCCGTGTGACATAAACAGCCAGTGTTTAGGCTACCATGCGCTTAAACCGACGTGAAGTTTCAGATGTTCACTAAAGGCCGATTCGGGCAGTGATGTGATGTGTGCGAGAGAATAATTCCTACAAAAAACAGTCTAGGGGAATAGCGGCAGAGGAGATTGATTTTCGGCGCTTGAACTACGTGCATGAGCTGCAGCCACTCACTGACCACTTTTGCGTAGATCTAATATGTTAGCGTCATCTCGGTGAAGCCTGCGAAGCCATTTTTGTTGCTTGCACTACGCGTAATGAATTTCAAATTGGTACGCAACGCCCTCTGTAATATCCATAACGTAGGACTCATGGTGAACCGGCTTTTGAATGTAAAGATGGAAGTAGTGACCTTGGAAACTCCTGGTGGCGCTGGATACCCGAGGCTCATGTTTCATATAAGTGTAGGTTACTCATCCTACGTCTAGGCCTCGCAGCTCGGAGGTTCCACACAAGAAGGACTTCTATGTGTCCTCAAGAAGGACTTCTCAAGAAGGACACAAGAAGGACTTCTAAAGCGACACCTTCTTTTCCTGCTTACTGGGCAGGAAATTTCACGTTAAACTAAGGCAAATATCGTGTTTTCTTAACAGCCCATTCTTGCGCAGGAGGCCTGATTAAGAAACGTTATAAAAACAACATATGTGCACTTAATTTGACGTTCACAGCAAAGAAATAAAACCGGATACTTTTTACTCATGCATTTTCTGCACTTTGTCAAGGAACACACGAGATATTGAATCACAGTGCCCAATATTCTTTACTTTCGGTCAGTAGAATTTAATGGTTTCACTCTACCGATGCATAGAATTACTGCTCTTGTTGTAAGCAGAGAACAAGTGCGTACAACTTTAATCGGAAAAGTTTACCTCGCCGTGCATTCTCCGGGGTTAGCTCACCAAAGTTAGAGCTCTCTCAGATCGAACGCTGCCTAATAAACTACGAACCGCAAACAGCCACTCTTCTATAATTTTGCTCTCTTCGGAGTTACCGAGGAACACCCCAGTGAGCGAATTGTTGGTGACTCGTTCCAAGCACCGGTTCGAAAAGGGAGCAAAAAATGCCTGTGCTTAGCTGGTAGTCATTACTTAAGCTCCAGCAATTACACAGGAATACTTAAAAAATTTACGCTTCACTGGTTTATTAGAAACCTTCAACTACCTACAAATGAATAACATTTTTAAAAAGTAGGTACTGTAAATTGCAGCAGAATATATTTTCTTTTACATTTCTTTAGTTGTGATTGCTTTCTGAGCAATGTGATAGTGATGCATGTGTACGCCCCCTAGTACGTTTTGCCTCCAGTTAACAGGAAGCTAATATTCGTCTGGCTGATTCTATGATGCGGAACGGAAACTTACTCTTCGTCAGCCATCTGTCGAAAAGATAAACAGACATTTAAAGGTGCGCACATTTTAAATAGCATTTCATAAAGAAACAGAAGCAGAAGGCCTATGACATCAGCACTCTTCCGTCAGAGGCTGATAACAAAGCGAACAGTAGACAATGGTGCACTGCCACAAAACGATTGGTGATGCCTTGCATGTCAGTTTCAACAGAAAAGTCATTTTAAGGCTAGCAGAATCTAGGACTGAAGAACAGAAAATGTTACGCAGCAGAAAGTAAAAAAGCGCACAGATTTTATGTGTAAATATATTTCATCCTATGCAATGTACATGGTTTGCCTCTCGATGCTAGCGAAGTCTAAACCGCATTAGGTGTATGGCCGTTAGAGGATGAGATAGAGGCCCAAATACATTAATTTTCTAAGCTTTTACTCTTAAGTACACCTTTAAAGGGACATAGAACTGGAACAGAAGCCTAACTGCAGATGAAAAGTCTTTATAAACTAAAAGGAAGCAATTGCACGGACAAAAATGCCAGCGGACTTGTAAAGCATAATATTACAAAAATGCAAAAAGCTGCGTAAAAAAACGTCACGAATTTCAGTTGGTCAGGCTTGTAAAGCTAACATTTGACCGACACGCTTCGAACATCGCGTTCGCAGGACACAATATTTCGACAGTAAGTACTTTCGAAAAGCATTGCAGTGATTTAAGCAGTCTGGAGACACGCGTACGCGAAGTCTGGTCGCCTTATGTGTAGAAGTTGTCGCGCTTGAAGCCGCAGTGCGCAGCCAAACTAAAAGCGCATGCCATATCCGAATTCTATGCTTTTTGTGGCTCTTCACAAAATGAGGGACCGCCATTAATAGAATATTTCGCAATGAAGGATGTATAGAGTGCAGTATGTGGGCGCTATTTTATTTTTGTTTCTTTTTTCTCGACCATCAAGTGTTTTACTCTTGTCAAATTGACCAGAGGAATAGATGTCCTAAAACTCATGTAGCGCCACCAGCGCTTTGTTGTGGGGCTATTGGCAGGCTAACTCAAATAGTCTTATGGCAGGTTTCACCGCAGCGGATTCACCCCTTCACTGAGAGAAGAAAACGTCGGAGTCTTTCCGAAACGTGATGCATGAGTATTGGTTACCTTGTTTCCCTTGGTGCGCTTCTTTTTTAGCGGCACCTCAACTCTACTTGATGTCGGCCAATTGGTGCAGGGAAAAATGAGCATTGAGTAAAGAAGAATTAGAATAAACAAAATGGGTTGGCGAAGCGGTAAAAAATCACCATGCTGTATGCACGCAACAATACGAAAATTAAACATACTACGCTTGCTCATACTTTTGCATTATAACTATCATACTGGAGGTCGCAAGCACTGTTCACATCTGTACATGTTCAGCGCTGTTTACATTACTGATACTCTTTGTATCTCTGGTTACTTTACGACAATGTTTTTTGGGCTCACTGAGTCCTTTTTGAGCACCAATAAAACTTCAGATGGAGTGCATCCTGAAGAGGAGGTCTGCAATAAAGCTGCTGATTATACTTGAGGCTGTCACTCTTTGTTTTCCCTGCTTCCCGGAATCATGAGGCTGTCACCCTACCGTCCCACACGTCCATGTGATATCTAATGCTGGGTAGTGTGTATGGCGCTGATTTTCTTAGATTCTTAGCCAGCGCTACAGAGATAATGAAAGCTTTTTGGTGGCACTGAGAATTATAGTTGTTCCTTCAAATGTAAGTGACCGTTATGTTTACGAGTTCATCAGGGTTACATAAGCAAGCAGCGACACGGTGTTCACAACTAAGCATACGTGGAAAATGAAGAATGCGAATTACCATCGGGACAAATAGCCACAAAGAATAGTGTGTTGCTATGAAGCGAAGATTCAATCATGACACAAAACTAATGATTCCCGCTCCAGAAGGATGTAACTACGAATGATAGACAAAGAGGAGCACAGTTTGGTATCCCAGTGCTGTCAGATGGTGTGGCGATGGTTGCTATCCGGCTATAACTTCTTTTACTATTTTGTACAGGACAACAAATGCTAGTTTATCATCGCAATATAGAATCACAAACAGGTAATTTTCTTATTTGATGGCTAGTAAATTTGCCTGCTGCTTTTACTTACCCCTGGAAGCACAAGATTATGTCGCAGGCGCAGCGATCGTTACTGTACACTACTGTGTAGGGCAAAGCATCAAATTAACCACCATCGTTTGCCCAGAGCTGACAAATTTGGTGATATTCGAAACCGTTCAGCGAAAACAGAGCCGCATAGGCGAACACAGCTAATAGCGAAGTGCAGTATTACTGAGTCACTGGTGCTGACGTCGAAAGTGCAAATCTTTCCAAACCGCTTTGATTCTTTCCCGCGTTTTTCCCGCCTCGTAGGTGTCACACTATACATGTGATTCTGGAAGGAATCGCGAGCTCGAATTGTGGCCCGAAATGATGCTGGGTTTGGTTGGAGTGCAAGAAAAGTGAGCCCACTTACAGGGACCTCCGCTTCGGGGCACTTCTTTCTTCACTTCCTCCGCGTAGTTAATAGGCGACCGTCACGAATTCGATGTGGTTGCTGTTTTTTGTAGCGAGCTGTTAAAAGCGGAGATACCTGCTACTTCAAGGAAAATAATAAGTGAAAGAGTGTCTTTTAACAAACTAGGGCAAAACACGGTGAGACCGAAAAAGAGTTTGAAAGTGACGAGTAGGCAAAAAAAATAGAAAACGAAAATGGCTTTAGGAGGCTGTGCTCTTGTCGTCAGATATACCACATGAACGGCAAAATTTTGAAATTGTCTCTCTGACCAGGAAAATGAGCGCCTTGCTGTTTGTCTTTTCTTGTCCGTCGTGTCTGCGCGCTGCCTCGTAGCAATGAATCTATACGAACTAGCCCAAGTAGCCATTCTAACACAAGGGAAATGAACCTACTGCTTATTTATTTATTTGTTTATAGAGAGTGTGATGGTTGGTTTGTTAGTTTACGGGGTTTAACGTCCCAAAGCGACTAAGGCTATGAGAGACGCCGTAGTGGAGGGCTCCGGAAATTTCGACCACCTGGGGTTCTTTAACGTGCACTGACATTGCTCAGTACACGGGCCTCTAGAATTTCTCCTCCAAAGAAATTCAACCACCGCGGCCGCGGCAAAAGACCGGTACTTATAACAGCTACTCCGCGTGTTCAAAGGGATTATTGTTGGAACGTGCCTTCACCTCGTGTCCTCGGGTCCTGAGCTTTAAAAAATTTGGAATTGATACCTTCAGTAATGACTATTCACGACCTGAAAAAGTAATTTTAATCGTGAGACACAATTGCACACAGTTACTGAGGGTAATCCAATGCGTTTAAAAAGCTCGCTGAGAGATGTACGGCCGTATGAATTATAAACCTAAATACCTTCTGCCGTATTCTTTCCAGTTTGTTGATTTTGGTTAAGATGAAAGGGTATCAGATAATTACGGCATATTCCAACAACGGGCGAATAAACGAATTGTACTCCAAATGGCGAACACTAGGCGCGGATGATTTCAGTGGATGCTTCAAAGAAAACAGTTTACGGAGAGAATGTGCTACATCAGTATGTAAGTGTTTTGTCCACGAAATATGGATTGTTATCCATAGGCCCAGATATTTCTACTCTGTTACTTCTAATAATATTATGTTGTTAGTGCCAATACACAAATTAAAGAGGTCAATTCTTGTGTGTAATTTTAGCGAAAACGTTTTTTTTTCGAATTTAATTAATATTTGACATTGTTCGCACCAAGTAATAACCTTTACGTGTTCATTATTTAGCCGCTCCTGATCGTCAACTGAAGAGACCTCCTCATAGAAAAACAGTCGTCTTCGTAAAGCTTCAAACGGACGGAAAGTCTTGCCGTAATGCCGTTAATAAATAATAACAATAAAAGCGGTCCGAAAACGGATCCTTGGGGGACTCGCGACTGAAGTTGGGCACGGGTAGAAGAAGTGTTGTTTAAGATGACCAACTGACTTCTGTGCAAAGGTAGGCTGCGATCCATATAAGTATCAGGTCATTTCTTGTACAATATCTTAATTTATGCGCTAATTTGATACGTGGCACCAGATGGAACGCTCTGCGAAAATCCATGAATAGCGCGTCTGTTTGCTTGCCTTTATTTATCGACTGTGCGACGTGGTGCACAGTCAAAACTGATTGAGTACTTATAAAAAACTCATGCCTGAAACCACGTTGAGCATTTGTGAGGACATTGTGCTCCTCTAAGAGCACAATGTGGCGTGGGGCGGGGGAAAAAACGGCTTGCCGGTTCTGGTTGGGTTTGAGACGGGCGGCTTAGTCCAGGTCCCCTTAGTCGACGACCAAGGTGATCATAAGGCTGAAGGCGGCGATGCTCCGGGGACCTGGATGACAATTTTATCCTGTACCTGAAACCAAATGATAAAAGGAGGCAATACAAGGAACATAATGGCATGATGATAGATGAAATAGGAGTTTTAGTGGCTGCAGGCCCAGCGCTTGCGCTCCGTCCTGCGCCACATCCCACTTCTTAGACTTCGAAACAATATTTTGGATAGCACCGCTGAAAAAAAAAACGAGTACAATAATTTATCCTGTGGCTCCTTGTATTCTCGTGAAATTATTTACTACTTGCAGCAAGTCACATGAGGAAACAATGTCGAATATTGTACCACCAAGTGTATGGGCCTGTGCTTTATCTCTCCGTACCATTTGCTGCACTTGAAGGGACCTCCAGTGATGAAGGCAAGACTTTATATGATTGCTATATTGAATTTTTTTATTCTTATTATCATCGTCTATTGGAAGAACATAAAATCGTGGAATTGGAGGATGAGATAGACAAAGAAAATCAACAACAAATGCTTCAGGGGTAGAATATTCAACGCCATGGGCATTAGTACATAAACAGGGCTCTCTGGCAGTATAAATGAATGAAGATTTATTGAGGTACCACAATAAATGCCACTTTGAAGACCAACTTCATAATGCAGTACACATCTGATTCGTTACAGAGATGTGCAAAAAGTATTGAATCGGTATCAGTAGTTCGTAGGATTGCGTAATAACAGTTTATCTCTGCGTAGAATTTGCTGCATTTGAAAGTACCTCCAGTGGTAAAAGCACGGCTTTATATTATTGCTATACTTAATTTTTTACTCTTATTATTATCGTTTATTGGAAGAACATAAAAGCGTAGAATTGCAGGATCACAAAAACCAATCAAATCGATACAAATGCTTCAGGGGCAGAATAAACCACGCCAGAGGTCCTTTTTAATTTTGTTGTTGACACGGACAAAAAAAGGGGATGTTTGTACCCTATTTTGACGTCGGCTGTGTCTTCGCACATAATGGGAGAACAGCACTTGATCTGTTGAGATAACGCTCAACAAAGTACAGCTACAAAGCCACACTCTACAAAGCAAATATTACAATGGTCACGCCAGAAATGCTAACATAAAACAAACAAATAAAATATGGGTACTAATATTACTAACCACATAAAATAAGAATATACTATAAGCAATTATGTGTGTTATAGAAGAGTAAATGGTCTAACTCCACAAATCTAAGAAATGAAAGGAAACACTAGGCTGCAACAATAACTGTATCACATACATTAGATACATAAAGAAAACACATAAAAATGAGTGCCAGGACGACACAGATGAGCAGCATTGAGCAGCAACGATAACGATATTACACACATGAGATACAGGATAGAAATAGCTATAAATTATTCCCCGGACACTGGATGCGTGCCGCCGTGAAGAATTCCAGGAATTACTGAAGTATTATCTAGTAGCTCCGGAGGATACCACTGTCCTCCAAGAAAGAGTTTAGTGATGTGATTGTCTTTTTCTGCAGCGCATGGGTCGGCCATGGACCTAACACTTTATAATGTCTGAAAGGACTTTTATCAAGCGTGGGCATGCCTGTGTTCAGCCGGTTCTTAAAACTCTCCGCATTTGGGCAATACAGTAAGAGACGAGGTACAACCTCATTCTCGTGACCGTGCACGTGCCCATCAGTGGCTGTCTCAGCACCCCATTCTTTGTAGAAAATAGATCGTGTAGGCTGTTTGGAATCGTGAGCGGCGAGTGAGAGTTTTGAATATACTGGGATTGTAAACCAGGTAACAGGGTGAATCGACTGCGTCTTATAGACTGCTACCCCCTTTCTACCAGAGATTATGTCTGTCTGAAAAAGAAGATATTGAAAGCGCAGTGCGCGACCTTCGTCTTCACCTGTACATATTTATCATCATCGTGCGGCCTTCGTCTTCATCTGTACATGCATACATGTATTCATCGTTGTCGCTCATCTTCGTCTTCGGAGGAATCGCCGTCGTTATTGCAGGTGTCCTTAAAGGTCGCTCCGTCCTGTATCACAATATTGATTTATCTTTTGCTATGCCGCGGTAAAACACATTCCCTTTCGCTTATGATGAGAAATGAAACGAATTGCTGGCTGTAATTAGAAAAATGCACTCGATTAGGGTGCATGCAGGTTTATGCAACGATGGTTGTGAATGTAAGTTGCGCAGCTTACTGAATCTATTTTTCAGTGTCTGTCAAGTAAATTACTCAAAAACTTCAGTCTAGGTGGCTTAGCTTAGGATCATAGCGTAGCAAAGACTGATTAGTATGCAAAAATGATGGTGGATTTTTTCGCCTCTCTCTTTAATGAATGATTGGCTATTTTTTATGTATTCTTTTTACCTTTGTGATGTTAACGACTCCAGAAATCAAACAGTATTTGCTTTTTCTAAAGCGCCACCGAAGGTGGAATAGGCCGCACTTTTGGTCAGTTATGACAGCAGAAATGTGATGAAAAACTGTTTTTTTTTAGCAGCTGATGTGACGTTGCAAACAAAGGATCCCATCTTAGAAGAGGAAGAAGCGTGACACTTTAGTATGAGGCTAAACCCTCGTTTCTTGTAGGTCGCTAAGAGCATAATGAAAACATCATAGATGTTTTTCTTCGTTTATTCATTTTAAGGTGACGCTCTCATGGTCACATGAAGTGAAATAAACATACCCATGAAATGACGCTATGCGCGCAAGCGGATGAAAACATTTTTTTTCTAGCTCGCGAGCTAGGAATATTGAAAAAAAAAATAGCTAGTAAATGCTGCCTCAAATCTAAACACATTACAGGCAGCCAATCAATGCATGCTCAATTGGATTTTCCATTTGGAAGAACTGGTGGAATGGCTTGAATGTTGCGCGCTTTGCGAGTTCAATGGCCGTGAAAATTTTGGGTCTTGGGCACTATTAGAAAACCTTGGAATACTAGAAATTCACTTCTTGAATTGAAGCTGAAAAAAAATCATGATGTAGCGTGGTCAGTCCAAATGCTAATTAGATACGCTGGCAGTTCGGTTTTCAATTCGGCTTCAGTTTCGGTTCGAGGCATAGTTTAATACGGCAATTCGATAGTGATGTGTTCTAGATATTGTTCATCGATGGAAGTTGATGGAGACGACGGCGTCCATAGCACAGCACGAGAGTGGGTGTGTGCCTTAAGCCTGTGGACATCATCATCATCATCATCATTGCCTATTAAACACTCCGGCTCTTCGGCTGCAGCGATGAGGTAGTGGTCCAATGCAGCGGCCAGCGAAGCTGCTGCGTACGCGCCGCCACTCGTTCGAAGCTCACTCTCGGCCATAGAGTTTTTTGCCCTCAAGTGTTTTGCATATTCGGCCGTAAAGCCTGCAGGCATGTTTGTCACGACTGGTGAGGAGATCGCCACCTTCCAGAGGCATATCGAACGGACAAACATCGATGAAATATGAGATAGTGGGTATTTTTACTAGCGCACTAAAAACCCCAGGTTACTTGCAACACACATGCACAAAGAATCGCTGTCTGGCAACCAGTGGTCATCTGGTAGAAAACAAAGTGTGACTTAATAATTACAAGCGTTTTCTTCAGTAAAATGGATACCTCAAAAAAAGTGCTTGCTTTTGTTTTTAAATGCGTCACGTGTATTTTTTGGGGGAAGTGGTTTAGGCTAAAGTTTCAAAAATTAATATTCTATTGCTCTCGACGAAACAGCAGCCGTATTAATGCAGAAAATGACGCCACACTATTTTGAATGCCTCCAAATGTTGAAAACAGCGGTAGAACTTTCCGGCGTGATCGGCTGTCGATCGACTAGCGCCTTTGCGCTCTCCTGCGCCCGTCTTCAACATGGTAGCGTTTTAGGCTGCCAAAGAAGCGTCCTTGATGCTTAAAGGACAATTGTTCTTGGCCATGCCTCATCGTCTTCAGTTATTTTTTCGTTCAATACTTCACGCCTTTCCTTATTCTAAGCGTATAGGCGTCATGAGATGCCTCCGAACTTTCGAGGAAGGGGTTCTGAAATTCTGTTAACGATCCATTTCATCATAGGGGCACAAGCGAGTGCCCAAGCTCTTTACAGAATGTCTTCGCCTGAGCGTTACAATTCTTGTAGAGATTATAATGTTCTCCAAACAACTTGAGAGGAAATTGCTAACGCCGTGCGCTAGCGGTGACGAACCTAAAGCAGAGAAAAAATGGCGGCATGGTTGCGAGTCTAGATATTCACTGCTCCAAAGTTAGCCAAATTTTGAGAGCCATGATTCTCCGCGAGGCTGAGCTAGCCAGAGAATTTTTCTTTCGAAGACAATGTTTTGAGCACAACTGCGAAAAAGTATATTTTGAATTGAGGTGCGGCAGTGGGTGGGGAAAACATTATCTACAGTTTACTAATGCACCTTATCACTTTTGTTTAGAGCCAGTAACATATGTGAAGAAAGAAATAATAGGACGGGGACTCAGGTTCACGTCCTATATTTTCCCGCAAGCACGTAAAAACCCGCAGCGCAGAATACCTTTCCGTGTTGAGCATTGATTAGGCTGCCATATTTTATGCAATATGAATATAATATTGAGTTATCATATAAGCTTTTTTAATTCAGGTAATTGAGTTTCCGAATTCAGAGTCCGCAAATATTTCCCTCAATACACGCCTTCTTGGAAAACAACTCTACATAATGGATGGTGCTAAGATTGCCACCCTTTACGGCGTCGACATAAGTTTGTTCTTGCAGCCCGGCACCTCTCTACTTGAAAACCTATGCTTATCATTATTACAGTATTTGCTCCAAGCCGGCTACGTTTATGCCGACAAGTATATTTTTTAAAACCTCTGATCTCATCCCCTACATGAAGTATAGTACCCAATAAAGAGGCCGTGAAAGCTGCAGAAGGTAATTTCATTCCCCAAAAGTATTTTTCCGCTACTATCACCCAGCGTATTTGCAGCTAGGTTCCAGCTGGCATGAAATGATTAGACAGTACTATGCAGCTGAGGTAGCCTCGAAGCGTTGCAGAAAGGATGCGAGAATAATATAAGACGCAATAAACTGGCGAGTCTTCACATTGCAGTGCCTTTAGTACGCATTCGAAATACCACTGCGAGAGTATCCAGCCAAAAAAAAAATTGCCGGGGATTACGTTACTTCCTAATGCGAAATTTGAGCGCAGCTGATCAGCTGTTTCAGTTTTTCGATAGATTCAGGCAAATAATTCGAGCAAGGCATGCATGTGAAATTACAGACAACTTGTTATTTTTCACACATTTTCCTTCTTCAAGAAACACTAAACTAACATTTCTTTATTGTCATGAAGGAAGCTTTGTGGACGGAGAAATAGATGTATATATGCTTGACTTGCTGCACCAATGCATGGTTATCAAAGACGAGGAGTGCTCAAGTATTTCGCGAGGTTGTAACAACTGAGGGAGCCGTCACGAGCGAGAGGAACGGGCTGTTCACCCGCATAAGTGGTAAAAAGTTCCCGATTGTCTTTATAGCTACATTAAAGTCTAGGTAAGTTGCTGGGCGAGTTGGTTCCGATATTCCATGACTACAGCGCAACGAACGGGACAAGACGAAGGACACAGGCAGGGACATAACACAGTCCAGTTCGCTGCGCTGTAGTCATGGAATACATTAAAATCCCCACCCACCCACCCAGCGTTTCTAGCACAACGTTATGAATGGCAAAGCATGCAGCGTACATCTGTCACTACCGCCACTGTCCACTGTTCCAAGAGGGCAGTTATGCGCCTTCACTCTGTTTCAGGTGTCCACCGAGATGTGTGAGACAGATACTGATCATTTCCTTTCATCAAAAAGAGAGAGAGAGAGAAACTTTATTGCAACAGGAATTCGGGACACGCCCCAGGGTCCCCGCACGACCCCACTGCACTTAAGTGTCTATGATCCTAAGGTCCATAACACTGGCAGCCCGGCCGGTGGCGATGGTCTGCACGGCCGGGTCCTCCGAGCGCAGCAGGGTCTCCCAGTCCTCCCATGTCCTGAGGTTCTCTAAGTCCCGCGGGGGAGGGTCCGCCGGGCAGAGGGAAAGTATGTGGAGGGAAGAGGCGAAGGGTTCTGGGCATAAGGCGCATGCCGGAGTGGGGAAAGAGGGATGATAGTGGGCTAGGGTAAGGGGTGAGGGGAGAGAGTGTATCTGTAGTCTGCGCCTGAGTGTTGCTTGCTTGTTATCTAGGGAGGAGTGGGGCGGTGGGTAGAGCTGGCGTGAGGCTCTGTAGGCCTGCGTCAGCTCGCTGAATGAGTGCATGCGCTCCTTCGTGAATCCCCGATCCGAGGCCACCTGAGCCCGGTTTAAAGAACCACGGGCTAAAAGGTTGGCGGCCTCGTTTCCGGGATTCCCGGAGTGCGCGGGCACCCATATCAGCTCCACTTGGCGGGGCGGGGGTGCATCGGGCGAGTCCAGTATGCCAAAAGCAGGGATATGGACTCGGCCTCGAGCAATATTTAGTATCGCAGTTTTAGGATCACTTAAAAAGCAATTTACAAATTTTACCCTCTGCTTTCCAAGCCCCCACTCTATTGGTTTCGCAGCCGTGGGAGACAGATACTGTGCATTTCCTTTCCTCAAAAAAATATCGAAGACACTTTGTAAATTCTAAAGTGTCCTTGGCGAAAGCCTTGTGGTCAACCCACTCCCGCTTTCCGAACCGCTTGACGCGGAATGATTGGGCCGCTTCGGAGCCGTGCGTCTCACTCACTCGACCGAAACGAGACGTCTGGCGAAGGAGCGGTGGTGTAGCTCCCACCACAGCGCGCGCGCGCTCGTTCTACCCCTACTGTGTGACGTCATGGTTGCTATGCACAGCTGCGCCCACCACTGGCACGCTAGTTGCTAAGGAGGGGAGGAGGTTGCGCTTTTACTTTCTTCTTTCCAAGCTCCCACTCCATAACTTTGGCAGCTGAAAGGGTGTCCACTGCTGGTTACAACGAACAACGGCGACGGCGACGCCGTGAAACGCAGAAACGGGCGCCTAAGAGCTGCGCTCTAAAACGCATAGATGCGCCGCCGCGGAGGATCAAAGGGGTTATGGCGCTCGGCTGAACCGAAAGGCACGGGTTAGGTCCCGGTCATGGTGGTCGTATTTTTATGGAGGCGGAATGTTAGAGGCGCGTGTGCCGTAAGATGGGACTGCACGGTAAAGAACCCCGGGTGGTTGAAATTATCCGCAGCCCTCCCATACGGCGTCCCTTTAGCATGAGTCGCTTTCGGACGTTAAGCCGTAATCACCTAAAGTGAAACAAATGCGGACATACGATTTTTGGTCATTAGATGTTTCAACTCGCATATAAGAAATCCTAGCAAGGCCTTGAAAAACATTATCACCACCATCCGCATAAGACTAATCCACTTCTCCGATTTGCCTCGCATATTTTTGATACTTCAGAGAAAGAAACGAAAACGCTTCCGCGTCCTGAAGCCACTCCTCCATGGAAGTTTTACGTGCCCTCAGTCATCGTTCCTTTCCCTAAAAAAGATCTCATAAAGCAGTGCAGATGAAGTTACGATATGCAGGATGAGGCCTTTACAAACCCAGTGTTGGTTTTATTACAGGCATAGGTACACCAAACGCCTCCCAACGAGTACCTGTTCATTCGCCGGTGCGAAAGCTCACACGGGATAAGAGAAGTGAAGGGGCGAGAGCCCTGCGTTTAATTCAATGAAAAATTGCGCTTGGAATAGCTACCGCAGCCATATGCTCTGCGCACTACCAATTTACAGGATGAAAATTTTGCAACATTAGGAGTCTGTTTTTTGAAAGTCGGTGATAATTCGAAGACTGAAGTCGAGGAAACGATGCGTCTTGATCAGTAGTCATAGTAGTAATTAGCCAGTTTTTTCCCTGAAGAAAATTTAACCTGCTCTACGGGGGAATTGTGGTTTTACGCATCCGACACAATTATGTTCATCTTGTACATTTACCTACAACTGAGCTACTTACAATGCTACAAAAAGAAAGAAATGCTGCCGTGGAAGAATTTCTACCGAAGAGGCGGGAGGTTGCCGTTACTTGTTCATAGGGAGTCATACATAGAGGGGACACTCGAGTGCGTCATTTTCCAGCTTGTGGTCAACACCAGCGGGAGCGTCGTTTGTTACAGAGTGCTATCTACGCGATACGGCCGCAGTGAGTGCTATTCAGGTCAAGGAGCCAGGCGCTTAAAGGTTCTAGCTATATATGATGGCGATTTTATTTGTTTCATTGCCTACAGTGTAAAAAGAGCTCATCTTATGTGGTCTCAGGTGAAAAAAAAAGGAATAACCAAATTCTTTTTGTACCTGTACTTCGGAGGTAGTGGCTACTCGCTGTTGCATTGATGCTGTTCCGTGTACCCTAATCTTGGGATTGTTCATCAGCGCCGCCCTTGCCCACAGCGGCCACCGCGATGTCCTACATAACCGATAGTGTCAAGTAGCACGCGATTCGGCAGTGAAGGCAGAAGCTGTGCGAGAACACTCTTATGCTGCTTATAGCATCAAGTCTTAGAGAAAAGGGAGCCTAGGTAAAATATTTAGCAGACAAGGGAAGGATATTGACGAGGTCGTTATCACAGACACATGGCATAAATACGACGTGCGTGGGAAACGTCTTGTCTTTTATTCAATGGGAAATTCGTGCGTTTACCAGCGCTGTGCCGATGCACTTTATATTATCACTCATACTACTTGTGAATTTATTTAGTCGCCTTTTAGTATGTTGTGTTACCTTGCTGATAAGCTTCCCAATATCTTCTTTTCATGTGTTATTGTATCTACTTATATGACCCCTACATTAATGTCTCATGGGTGCTGTAGGTACTTGAAATAAATAAACAAATTAATAATAAAGAAATACATTTGTAATTTTAATTCTTAATGATAATTATAAGCACAATACAAGACAGCCACAAGCCGACGGCAGGATCCGATCCCACGACCTCTTAATTTCGCTTGCTGCCCTCCTAGAAATGTGGGTCTTAATCTGCAGGAATATAACACACGCGTGGTCATTGGCTTCGGCCGCAAGGATCGACACGCTGATGCCCTGTCACACTGCATACTTCCAGCTGAGTTCGCCAGCCTTCCCTCGTCCGACACCCCACCACCGACGCTTCGCACGAGAGGCGTGCCCTCAGCGCAACGTGCAGGCACCTGGAGTGCTTCTCTTCTCCGTTTTCTGTCTACACCAACGCCTGCTTCTCAGTCACGTACTATCGGCCATGGTACTCGTGACTCGCTAGTGTTCTCCTCTATCGCTTCAACAACAGTTCCAGACGCCACAACTGGCTACTCGTTATTTCTCGCCACTTGCGGACGCAAATATACACACATTTTCCCGATGACCCACAGCGCGGTCACACGTTTTCAAGCCGTACAACCGGATGAGGCTGCGCTGCTACTGGCATGGCTCGCTCTGCCAGCAAGTGCAGTGAGCACAAGACCCCTGCACCGCCTTCTCTCCCCGTCATTCCTGCCTCGGCAATCACAGCAGCAAAATTGTCCACCTCTCAGCCTTGCCCACTGCGCAGCACCCAAACCCTCCCGCCAGAACATCCAGGCTTTGTACGGCCCTTCACGGACTTTCAACCCAACCCGGAATAATTGTTTCCTTTTTGTTTAGAGCGCATCCCAAGGGGGGGGGGGGGGGGGGACCTGCAGCGGCGCTGATGTTGAAGAGGAATCTTGTCGCGCGAGCTTGCTCACGCTGGATAGAACTCGGCCACTCCCCCGTTGTGCGTATGTGCCGTTTTATTTGAGTCTAACCAACCAAACAGAACAGTCTCGCCAACCAGCTTGGCCGGCAGCGTCCACAGGCCGCTCCATGGTCTCATCATCTGCGGCTACAGGGCCTTCTCAATAAATGTCGACCACCTTCCAGAAACTAAAGCACATTTTTCTACAAGCTCCCCGGGGTGTCTAGGGCCGTGGCAAAAACCACAGCGACATTCTCACTCCTTCTAAAGCAAGCACAAGTATGTTCATCGGCTGTCATCCATGTAATAAATCACGTTGCAAAGTCTGCGAGCAGATGACGGCATCAGTAACGGGTTTCAGCACTGCATCGAAATATAACGTGAAAATTTGGGCAAACTACTCATGTGATGCTTGCAACGTAACCTACAGGCTTGAATGTTCAATGTTCAAATTTCCATACCTATTGGCCAACCAGAAACGCCGTTCAGGGATAATTTTATTAATCAAAAAGGTCGTTGCAAGACATTGCCTAAACTTTTTATCTCTAAACGTGTGAACAACACCACGCAGCCTTTTGAAAAAATTCAAGTAACTTTAATGGAGTCAGGCTTCAAGACCCACCATGAACGCGAAGTTCATGAATAATTCCTTATACACGAGTTTAATACTGTTTCTTGCGGAAAATGATGGGAAACTGACTTGTCTATCGGTATAACCGCAATACTTTATAGTATCATGACGGCTCTCACCTACACTGATCATTTTTCTCCTCTTTTCCACTGCTTCAGCTGCTTTTGCTTTCTTAGTGTATCGCCTATCTCTAAAGCGGCACGAAATCTTAGTACCATACCCCATAGCCTTTCACACGACGCGTTGTTTAATCGGAAATGGTATTCTTCTGTGTCCTCATCTATTTATTTTTTTCGTTGTTCGCCTCATCTGGTGCATTTCAGCACACGACCATTTTTTATTTCTAATTCTTCTTTTTTATTTTTTTATTCGCAATGGGATTATAGTGATCCTTCACGATGATATAATCATATTCGACTGTGCTTAGTCAACTAACACATATCTTTCACTGACGACTCATACTGAGGCGCTTGCCGCTACGACCCGCCGAACAGAATATTCCCTCACCGCTTACGTGCATCTATAAAACTGCCTTTGCCTTTATCATATCACTCAGTCACACGCCAGACCCTGCTCGAAACGTAAGAACAAAGAAAGTTGTTTTTCTACCGTGTGTAAATTCAGTTGCCTTTATCTTCTACATCATCCACCCGGTGTTCAGCCCTTTCCTGTATATATATAGCACCGAAAAACACACGGCGATAGCGATGCTGCTGAAGCGCATGTTTATTTTCGTCTTTGTCAGCGTGTTCTTCTTCATCTTTACATTCGCCCCCGAAGAGAACAGGGGTGGTATTCTCCCGGTGTCGCCTTGGTGACATGTCGCGTTAGGGCGGGGCCTAAAAAAGTGCGTGCAGTTGCTCGAAGAAACGGAAAACGCCGCCGGCACTTTCGTCGGCGGTGCTTTCATTCACTTCGGGAAGCGACAATTTACCACTGCTGATTCACTAGCAGCAGTATTTTCGTATCTTTGACAGCAAGAATATTTGCCATCAAATGATTTCTAATGTTCAAAAAACATTCGCAAATTTATATAAACTCGCTTTACTTCATTGAAGTCCATAAAACACCGCGAAAAGGCTCCAAATCAATTTTTGTTTCGTTCCGAACGGTTGTGCTAGGTTTCGGCTGCGTTTCGGGCAGTTGCAGACGGTAGCAGTGTAGCTGGAAGTCCCATTAGGCTTGCGCGCTCCAGAATCGAGAGCGTATCTCAAAAACTAGGCTGAATTCCAGCTTAAACTTTATCGTCGAAGCAAGGTGAGTCATAGCGAAAAGCAACAACACCAGTAGTTGCCGGTAAACATGCCGACCGGAATCGCAAGGACTACTGAATTGGCTGAAGCGGGCGGCTCTCGCTTGGAAGGACGCCGCCATGTTTTCACGCTAAGGGCGCAAAAGCCGCAACTGCCGATTGCGTTCGTACTCTAATGCTATTTTCCCATTAGCGTTCTGCGCATGTGCAATCTGGACTCGCTATTCCGCTATGCACGTGATTATGCAAAGCCCGCAATGCGTACTCTGGACTCGCTATCCCGCTATGCACGTGATTACGCAAAGCCCGCAATACTAAAACTCTCTAATGTTCAGTTGTAGGTTTGTAAAAGTCGTCACATTGCTTTAAATCCTCTTTGGCTCGTGCAGACACTGTTTCGTTGCACAAGCGTGCGTTAAAACGCCTTGACGGATCATGTAGAGTCGAGCGCAAGCGCTGCCAAGGCCATCTCGTCGCAGCGGGTAACATCTGCTTCGTCCTCTGTTTACGACGGTGCAAAGTAAGTTCGCATGGCGAGTGGGAGTCCGGCTCAGCAGACGGTAGCCACAGTGCTGTGCTCTTCGACAGCCGCTAATGCCGCCGACAGAGTTCGACGGCCAAGGCCTACTGGTCGCGATGTCCGCGGACATGCCACTCTTCTTCGCAACTCAAAAATCATGCAAGGAGAGTGGCATCCATGGTGTCTAGTATCAATTTCGTAGCCCGTCGCCCGCGCGAATCGCTTCAGCGCATTCCGTTGTTCGACTAAGCGTAGTAAATTGGGGCGACGTCACGATGACCTAACAGGAAGGCGGATTCGTGTCGTCACGCCACCGTCACCGCGGCTCGAGCCAATCAGCGAAGAGCGAATGCGACATGTCGCAAAAGGCGACACCGGGAGAATACCACCCCAGAGGTACTTGACGGGATCCAGAGCCACACAAGGGCGCCAGGAGAGAAGTTCGGTGTGGCGTGATCGATGCCTAGGCGGGATTTCTGGAAGCACTGGGTGTCGGCCGTCAGTTAGTGGGCGATTTGGCGGCAGTCTTGTGCGTGTTACGCGGCTTCATTAACCGGGTTATAGTCGTAGACGTCTGGTTAATAAGGAAATATTTTATCTATGATAGCAGACGGATTTCGACTTTATAGATGAAAAAAAGGGGAGAATCCGGTAGTAGGCTGCGATTGGTTTTCTACGCAAACGTGGCACAAGGAAGGAGGGGATCGCAATTAGAGTGCTTAGAAGCAATTAACGTGGAAATCATGCCACCGCGGGTCTGGTTCAATCGCTCGGTGAGGCCGTTGCTTCGCCGATGATCGGCGGAGGTGGTTCGATGAATTATGTTGCACCGGGTGAGCAGGGCTCTGACAACACCGCACAAGTAGGGGCGGCCTCGGTCACTTAGTTCACGCGGTGTACCGTTACGAAGGACAAAGCCCTGCAAAAAGAAGATCGCGACTTCTGCTGTGGCCGCTGGAAGGGCGGCGGTTTCGGCATATCTCGTCATATGATCAACCGCAAACGATAGAACAGCAATACCCTGCTGCAGTGTACGGAAACGGGCTTTAGAAATGAGTGCCGAAGCAGTCGAAAGGGTGTGGTGGGCAAGGAAGCGGCTGCGGCTCTCCAGCAGAACGATGAGGTGATGTCCTGCGACTTTGACCGGCGAGGCAGGAGCGCATGTATTTAAGGAAGAAGGTGTGCATGCCGCTAGTAGCAGCGCAGCTCGTTGCGGGCGTAAGTCTTGAAAACTGTGCGTGGCCGCATTGTGGGTCAGCGCTTAAATTGGCGCATATTTGCGTGAGGAAGTGGCAAGCAATAACGAACGGCCGCTTTCGGCCGTCGGAGCTGCAGTTGCGGCGATAGAGGAGGTAGTCACGAATCGCGAATCGGGAAGCATGGCGGCGGATAGCTCGAGACTCAGCAACAGTCATTGCATTGGAGGTAAAGCCGAGAATAAAAGCGGTACAGAGGCCTGTGGGTTACGCTGAAGGCATGTTGCGGATGTGAAGCGACGGTAGGGAGGCGTCAGAGGTGGAAAGGCTCGCAATCTCGGCTGGAAGCAGGCAGCGGGGCAGGGCATTTTCTTAATACTTGCGTTCGGAGCGATTCTTGCAGATAAAGAGCCTACCGGGCAAGGCGGCCGGAGGGGTCTTTCAAGGAAGAAAGCCATCAAAGCGCATGGTGGTCCGTTACGATGGCATAAAAGCGGCTATAGAGGTAAGGCAGGAATTCGGAGATCCCATACGATGGCGAAAACACACTTTTTACGATGGACAAACGGAGCTATGATTTGGAGGTAGCACCCACAGCACGATGTTTAGCAGGGTCGGGAGAAATACCCTCTTTGGAGGCCAGGGAGCCTGAAATGGTCAGCTGGTGTGCAGCAAAACGGCAGTTTTTCATGTTGAACTGTACGCCGGCGGCAGAGAGGCAGGTCAAGATGAGAATCAGGTGGAAGAGATGGGTGTCAAATTCGGGGGAAAAGCAACAATGTCGTCGAGGTAGCAGAGGCACAGCTTTCTCTTTAGGCCACGCAAAATTGAATCCGTCATCTTTTCGAAGGTCGCAGAGGCGTTACAGAGGTTGAAAGGCATCACAATTACAAATTTTTCATATGTGGGCATTAACGCATAATCGCTATCCAAAAAAAAAATTCTTCCGTGAACACAGAATCTGAACACCGGAACCAAAATCCGAAGCACTCGTGCACCTAACTGGCATTTGGCTTAACTGCGGAAAACGAAAATCCTTTTGTTTACCGAGCTGGTGCCTTGTGGTAGAGCATCCGCCTCGTATTCGGGAGGTGCCATGCTCGATCACCGGTGCCGCGGTTACCAGCAGGGTTTCTAATGGGCCGGCATGGCGCTCGGCTTTTATGGGGTGAATTGCTTGCGAAAAAGGACCTTGGACCAACAAGCTCAACATAAAGTGTAACGCTTTGTAGTTGAGCACACAAGAATTATCTCGAACACCTGGAGCCCGTCAGTATATACTACGGCTTCTGCTCTCCACGTCTTCAAAAATGCGGCCGCCTCATAAGGGGAAGACTACGGAAGTGCGTCCGGAACAGAACGCCAAAGCGGATGTACTTTGACTGCTGTCTTTTGCCCTCAGCTACCATTCCATGCGCAAAAAGAAAATGTACGCAGCATCTTCTCTATACTTTTTTACCTCTTTTTCTCTGCCACACACCCTAGGAAAGCTTGGCCTTGTTAAACGCAAGCTTCGATCGCCGGTATTTCTGAAATTGCAGTGTAGCTTTGCGGAGGACTGGGCCCCTTAGCGTGAACATCGATATTGCTGCGAAATGATACTTGTGTGTGGATGCGGCAATACTGTTTTACTGTAGGGTACCATTGCATGAGGAGATAGCGCCGCTCAGGTGGTTATTCTGTTGTGCATAATATCACGACAGGATTGGGATGCAGCAATCAACAATAGGAGTGCAGGGCTTTCCATTAAATGGTAGATGACACTTCAAAAAGAAAGCTACGAAAGAGTTAATCGGACAAACATTTTACATTGTGTTCCTCCAGCTCTTTTTGTGATGTTACCTACACAACCATGAACAAGAAACACGCCCGAAATCTACCATTTGCATGAGGTACCGGTTTTTTCCTAGATTGAGAAGGCAGCTCTAAATTAAAAGGAGAGGAAGGAAAGCTGAAAAAAGGCAGAAGTTGAAACTAACTAAACTTTATAAAACTAAGATATTGAGCTGGGCATCTAAATACTGGATTTCGAATGAGCAATGAGATTGGCGAAAAATTACGGGGGAATGTTGCTCTCACACTGTTACACGTGTCACAAAATTAGGCTTCGAATTTGCCTTTTGGTTTTTTAGTTCGCTGCCGCAGACATCCGTTTAATCATTGGAAACCGCTCGCTGTCTTGACAGGCGTGCCTTGTTTGAACTTATCTTCGAACAGCAATGGGTGTAGAAGCGCTCCGCTTTTAACAGAGGTAAGATACCTGTAGCACTTTGAGATATATAGCAAGCGAGGAAGTTTTCATGATTACTTTAAAGAAAGAATACGGCTCATGAGATACGTGGAAGTTTTCTATCTTCATAAATGGATATTGGACGTTTACCTGCTAGCTTTTTAGAGCAATCTATTGTGCGAGCTCGTTGGTCGACAGGGGTATAGCAGAAAAAATGCGACCTCTCCTTATTTCTTAGCGCCAGTTGAAACTTCTTCAGGGAAGTTTTCGGCAAGTTGGCTACGGTGCATTTTTGTGCACATGTAGGCTCATAGAGATTCTCTTCGTACACTTGCTTCTTCATTTCACAGATACCGAAGCAAAAGAAATAGAACGAGGAACTTAATGTCTGAAAAACATGATTTATTATGTAATCTCAGCGAAGAAGCGGAGGGACAAAGGGACCTTGCGGTTTATAATGTGTGGTCGTTTACTGAGCGCCAGGCAGCGACATGAATCTACAAATAGCCGTGAAAAGGTATCTCAAAAACAGGGTGTCATTGCTCTGAGTGTCTATCTACTGCGGGGTTACTGCATACGTTGCCAAAGGGTTGAAGAATGTACAACTGATAAAACCAGGCAATGGGTGCTTGAGTGGCCATTGTCCATGATAAGGCTTCGACGAAAGAAGCGATACGAGGAACACGCAAAATAGCACAGAAGAAACGCCTCCTAGCTTTGCCTGGAAAGACTCAGAAGGCAGCAGCAACTGACAGGTACTACGAGAGAAGTAAGTGTGCCAAATTTTTATGTTGTCTCCGTGAAAAACTTGGGCCGTTGTGATCGCTTTAAGACACCTACCCAGATACCAATGACAGTATGCGCCTAGTATTTTTTGTACGTAGGGGGTGGTCTGTAGGAAAGAGCACGGAAATATCTAATAAAACGCGCCTTCCTGAAATTCAAGAGAGTTTAGTTGTTGTTTCTTTTTCATTACTGCAACCGCAAGTTTGTTTTTTTTTATAGTAGAAAGCTGATGACTACCATATCAACTTTTTGTTAATACAGAAAATAAATTATGAGAGTAGTGGCTGTGTAAACATATTAGTAGAACGTCAGGAGCTGTAAAGTCGCCGTAATGAATTTCGCGTTTTTTTATCTCTTTTCCTGTCCACCGATTCTGAGCTTAAAGGCAGCTTTATAAGCCTCAGATTGCATTTCTTCTGATATGTTGCTTCTCGTGCCTGCTAAATGCTTTCACAACTAAACGCTATGGGTCGCTAAATAAGAAAGTCTTGCGTTTGCCTCACTTTTCGCTATATCCAGTTCGGAAGAGCACAAATACAAGTTCGAGGGAATGGCAACTTATTCATTTTGATGGAAAAAGGAACTGTTTTTCAGCAGTTTATTTTTGCACACTGAAGGCAAACAAAATTTAATCAGCAGTCAATGAACAGCTGATGAATTCGCAAATGCTTTATTAAATATTCAAAAAACACGGCACATTTTCGATATCTCACGCATACTCAGGTGACTTTGAGAAACAACTGCAGTCTACACAAAGTTATACTGAGCAACTATTGCGATGTGCCCACGTCTTATCTGGTGATGTATTTTTCACATAATCGCAGTGATAGTAAACGAATAGTCACATTCCTGTCTCGATATTAGGCTCTTGTGCCATACACAAAAAATAAAATCGGTTTTCAGGAAATAAAAGTAAATGATAAGAGTCGCATTTCTCGTTAGATACCCACAGTATTCTGTGAGTACCGAAGTAAGAAAGAAAGAACCAATAGAGGAGGACTCCAGAATGATTGCGATAATCTCGGTACGTTTAACGTGCAGTAATACGGTGCGGCACTCAGAGGAGTAGGAGAAAAACCTTTACAGGGAACGCATTACGAGTACTTGTGGATGGGGTTGCTCACTCGAGGACGACACTGTACTTGGCCGCCAGCACTACTCTATTCGCCAGCCCTTGCTTGTTTTCGGATTCCGAGCTGGCCAGCTGCCCTCCCGCCGCTCGAACATTGTATTTCCTTTCCTAGAGGTCCCTTAATTATTTTTGTCTGCCCAGATCATAGGGAACAAACTCGGATATTCCTGTAAACCGCTGGGCACATGGGTACCTATTCTGTGTCACCTACGTCGAACAGCGGCCGGCGTGGATCCAATAGAACTTGCCTCCTCGGGTACAGCAGCCAAGTTCCATACGAACTGAGCCTCCATACTGGATCCAACACTGATGTATCAAAGGCTAGGGATGGTGTCAAGCAAACCGAGGAGGAGGAACGGAGATTCGAGGGGAAATTTTCTAGTTTCCTGCCTCCTTGCGTCGCGAAGATTGCGTTGGAAATACGGAAGAGGTAAACAGTCTACGGACGAGCGCCGATCTGTGATATAAGCAAGATGCGGTGGCGCCGCAGTCACCGACAGGGTCGACAGGGAATAAAAAATGGAGCTACAGCACATTTGAATGCGTGTGAAGGAGGATTTTCAGCTGTTTTTTTTTTTTTTACATAAAAGTGCACCTACGAAGCGGTCCTTTCGTGAACAAAAGCAGACTATAGCTTAGTCAGAATGCGAAAGTACGAAGCATGATTTCAAAGCGATGGATAAATTAAAGGAACATTTTACGTGGTACCATTCCCCCTGACGGGGCGGGGTGGCATTGTCTGTGCTGGTTCGCATTCACTGGCCATCCTCCTGTACGAGACCTTCTTTTCATGTAGAGCGGTCTGGCTTGACTAGGTTTAACGAATGTGATAAGGAGCAAACGTAGCGTGCGCCATAGCATATCTGACTCCGCCAGAGGCTCGCTGAATTCATAGTGACACCTAGCGGATTGAGAACCTGTTGGGGGTGTGTCTGGCTTCCCATAAAAACATTTATTGCGGTATTTTGAAGAGGTACCTTCGAAATCAAATACCTCACTTTGTCACTGGTGTTCGAAGTACTCGCCAACTGTTAGCAATCAGCTTATTCCTTGGATACTATAGGAAGTGGGAAAAAAACTTAATGTTTTTCAAACTCTTGTTTGCAAGGGTTGCACTCTCACTCTGTAAAACCTAGTGGGGAGGGTGGGGGGAGAAGGTGGTGGCTCCCGTGAGCATCTGCGACGGTGTTTTAAATATTTTTCACGTTTGAAGCAGCGTTTCATACTTTCCCATTCGGATCACCAGATCACAAATGGACCACAACATTGCTACTCTGAGAAATCAGACAACCGGTTGGAAACCATTTTACAAATTTCAAGGTCGTCATGCGCGCCTGCTCTGAGCGTTTCTTTTGCTTGTGCTTTGTACAGTTGCACCAGCGAGCCGCGTTGCCGAGACGCCATGCGCTTTCCGGCAGAACTTTTTTTTGTTGTTCGTAGTGGACCCTGGGCGCTTTAAGCCGGACGGCCCTGGTGTTCATCACCCGTGTTTTGATGCGTTTACGCGGGTGCGCTCCGATTTCGCGTGGAGCGAGCATGCGCGTACTATTGCGGATGTCGCCACTTTTTCTGGGAATGACTTCGGAGGCACTGCTGAAACACCAGCCAGCTCCGGCATCCGCAAGCGCACCACGTGAACACGGTGTTTACGTAAAGGGCAGCGCTTTCTCTACTAAGAGAGTAAGAGACATTATTTAATAAAGCAGAGGTCTGCCCGATTATGAGTCTAGCATGCTACTCCAGATGAGGATGAAAGAAGAGGGTGAAAATTGAGAAATAGGGAAAAAAGAAAGGTGACATAAACCATACTCAACACTCACGCCCTCACAAGCACACATGACGCGCCGCGGTGCCCAAGTGGTTACAGCGCTCGGCTGCTGGCCCGAAAGACGCGGGTTCGATCCCGGCCGCGGCGGCTGAATTTTGATGAAGGCGAAATTCTAGATGCCCGTGTAACGTGCGATGTCACTGCACGTTAATGAACCCCAGGTGGTCGAAATTTCCGGAGCCCTTCACTACGGCGTCCCTCATAGCCTGAGTTGCTTTGGGACGTTAGACATCAATAAACCAAACTAAACCAACAAACACACATGATTATCAAAGTATGTCCTCTAAATCCGTGCCCCTAAGAAAAATTATGAATGCTTTTGTTCCTCGCGCAACCGAAGTCGCATCACTCCAGTGTCCAAGGATATGCTACAGGTGCATGGGGCCGTCGTGACGAATTCTTAAAGCACTTAACAGTGCCAACTAAGAGGTGCGCACAAAGGACTATAAATTATACCGACGTCCTACTTTAGAGGTGAAGGCCCGATAGACATTTTGTATTCGAATGTACAGCTCTCGTGAACGGTGCAAAAACTTAGACATGTGGATATGTGAGGGCAATGACGTCACAAGGCGGATAAAAGCAGCGAGGTGAAGCATGGTAGACATCAGGGGGCGCAGAGCACATGCGCTCTGTATACCGAGCTTTCACTCAATGCATGGAACTAGTGGCAAGTGTTCGCAACAGTACGTCAGGCCCCAACGGAAGTGTAGGTATCTTCCGGCCTCTCCCTCCCCTCTCTTCCATGTGAAGAGCGAGATTTTCTCTTTCAACTTGGCCACTTGCAGCGCTGGCATTTGGCAGGTCGAGCTAGTATACTCAACGCTATGGCGGAAAAAACCAGGCCGTTTTTTTTTTTTTTTTTAAGGTGGGGCTTCAAACGTTATCGCCTTATTAAAACGCAACATGCGCGGCATACCATACTTAGCACTCTCCGGCCTTGTTCAGGATCCGGGATCCCAGACTAGGATGTATTTTTTTAACTACAAATTTTCTGTGGAAACACTGTACCTTTCATTTGAAGCAGTGCAACGCCGTTTTGGGAGAATGCTCAGGAGTAGCTCTCACTTATTACAAATCTGCTGCACTTTGGGGTATTCACCTAAAGATTCAGTTGAAAAAAACTCCAATAATTAAGCGTCAGCACTTGTATTGAACACAGTCTGTAAGGTTCGCGCTCGGCTTCGAACACGGCTGCGTCTTATCATCTTTTACGCTTTTGCTCGTGGTCAGATGCACGTTCTCGAGTGTTCGTGGATGGCTGCTCTGAAGTTACCATCCCCATCATTCAAAACTGTAGCATGCAGTTTGTGTGAAGGGAGCATAGAAGAGCAAGGGGGTTCATATTCATGGCACGTGGGCGCCCGGTTGTAAGGGTCACGTGTTTGTTTCGAGAAGCCAAGTGCCAAATTAGGTCCGCACTGCGGAACAGCTCTGTACCAACTGCTTGCTGTACACGCAATGAAAAAGCACTCCAACGGCATGCACTGAGAGCAAGGGCAAGCGGGTGCAACCCCACACTGTTCGTTCAGGAAGACCGAACCTCCTTTAATTTTACATGCCATGGAAACCGCCGTGGACGAACATTTGCACAATAGAACGTGTCGGTAAAGAAATAGATGAAGTGAAGGATTCCTTAAAACACTTTTTGTTAATGCACTGATGGTGATTGTATCCCTGACGAACAGCATGAAGAGGTTTTTAAAAGATAAAAGTGTCAACTTGCGACGAATCCAAGGGTCCTTACTTTTGCAATATATATTTATGCATTGAGCTCTGTTCTCTTGAATTCTGAGCGGAAATACAATGATAATGCGTTAAATACATCTGGTATTTCGGACCCTAATATATTTGCTTTTTTTCTGTACAGTAGAATGAAAATAGGAGCCGTTATTCAAAACAGCACCCTTATAATCAAAATTCAGATTAATACTAGCGCGGGAACTTTACATTTATTGAGCGAATTGGCTGCCACCCGCACCTTTGTCTTGTGTAGTATATGGGCTGTTTTACTCACACATTTATGCACGAAATTCTTGTATCAACCAAAATATATCCACTTGCCACCATCGCGCAATTGTACGTGCACTCCCAGACACCCTTAGAGAGTGTACGGTTAGCTTTCTCAACCTTAAAGGAGATGCCCTCGACTCAGCGCGGCAAGTTCCGCCAGGAACCTGCTATCAAGTGACAAGGAGGTTGCCGTTTGGTGCCCAGCTTTGGCAGGTCGCAAGCCAGAGAATGGGTCAGAACGATAGGCTCACAAAGAAAACAACTTTATGCAACAAAGAGGCGATACAGATTATTTTCTATTCCTTCGTAATAAGACATACAAAGTGATTCCGCAGAACAAAGCAACTCGTGTAAACTAACACTCTAGAGACAGTACAGTACAAAAGAAGCAATGCGCTTAAAGTCCACTAACACAAAAGGGCGTCAAACAAAGGTAATAGAGTTTTTTCCTCGGGCACTGCGACATTCAGACGACCGGATGATCCGATGGGCCCGTCCTAAACGCAGGAGCGCGCTGCCTCGCTGGTCCGTGGCTGGTCGAATTGTGTCGAGCTGGGAGTCATGGTCAACCTCCCTCACATACGGGCGCGCCGCGTCTGTTCTTCACACCAATGCAGGCTCGCACATTAACTATGCAATTAACTATGCAATTTCCTTCTCACTCTCGCGCCAGTCGCGCTTCGCCATTGGTCAGACGGGGAGAGCAGCTTCTAGAACATTCTTGTTCTACCTTCCGACACGGAGCCGCCGGCGCGCGAGCGAAGTGGAGAGGGCATCACTCAGCCGGCCAAGGCTACGCCGTCTCTGTCAGCAATGAGTAACATTTACTCCAAACTTCTCGCATTATATGCGGCACGGACGGACGATTCCTTTCATGCCGCGCCGGTGAGCGAAGTGGAGAGGGAAACAACTCACACATGGTTACGTTCTTAGTGAAGTTATTTTCTTCGATGTTCCAGAATAATCTACCGCGGGCGCTTCTGAGATTGGTTTCGTGCCTCGCTGGCTTTTCGGATGGTCGCCGAATTTCGCGCAACCCCTCCAAAATCGAGTGGCATGAATTAATTCCTATTTACAGCTCATTGCTTAAGACGGCTGTAAGGGTTTTTTTCACTGGGGTCGGATACAACTTAGTCTGCAAAGAATATCTGCCTGTTTTCATGACCGACACATGCTTTTCGTTTCTGGACGGGCAGTGAACAGTTTAAACATTTGTTGCTATATAAATAAGGAGTGAATCATTAACAGGAATTACAAGTGCCGGAAGTTTCATTTTTCTTACCCTTCAACAGCGCAAAACGAAATAACGTTAACTTTTTTCTTTAGTGAGTTGTTAGTGTCGTAACGCAGCACTGTGCGGGCGAGGTAGTTGTCGCCTGAAGTTTTTAAAAGTTGCCTCCTACTACAACCTATACCGCCGTTACACGGGTATCATGAGTAGAAAATGAGTCGCCTTTATATTCACTTCTAACGTATCCTGATACCTCTTCCTCTGGTCTTTTACAGAGTGAAGCACGAGTGGAGCAATGAACCCCGACACCCTCAAGTACATTGATGGCGTTCCTTTCCTCGACTACTTCCCCGAGGAAAATGTGCGCTCCGCAATGAAATATGAGCCTAGAAACAATGATGTGATCATAGTGACATATCCGAAATGTGGAACAACATGGACTCAGTACATTGTCTCCAACATCCTAACTAAAGCCAACCCACCCACTGAAGCTGGAGACTACATGCTTTACACGCCTTTAATTGAGTTCCTTGGCGCCGAAGCAGCGACGAGTCCCGCAAGGAAGGGGCCGTTGATCACCCATCTTCCATTGAAGAACATGGTCTTTTCTAAGCAGGCGAAGTACATTTACGTCGCAAGAAATCCGTATGATTGCTGTGTTTCCTTCTATTACTTCCTGAAAGCTATCACGCCCAAAAGCTACCAAGAGGTATCCTTTGAGTCCTTTGTGGAAAAGTTTGTGTCGGCGCGACTGCTTTGTGGTGATTACTTTGACCATCTTCTGGACTGGTATGGACTAAGAAATGAGCCAAACGTTCTATTCCTTACGTATGAGCAACTAAAAGAAGAGACAGAGCTGTGGATTCTCAAGATAGCCGACTTCCTCGGGAAAGACCATGGTAGCGCACTGAAGGAAGACAGAAAGCTGCTGGAGAAAGTGTTGGAATCATCCAGCGTGAAGCATATGAAGGCTGTGTTCAACCACAATCCCCATGACCGAGGAAAGTGGTTGGGCGAGCTTGCTGCTGAAAAATCGCTAAAGTCCTTGGATACGTTCAGAAATGGACCCGCAGTGAAAGAAGAAATGCACGAAGGAGCTGGTTTTGTGCGGAAAGGAGTTATAGGGGACTGGAAGAACCACTTCAACCCGGACCTGCTGGCAATGACCAAGGAATGGATCGGTAGCAAGACCAAAGGGTCGGATGTTATGGACTTGTGGAATACTTGTGGCCTCCCGTAGGGTCGGTTTCAATGAAATTTTGAATTAATGCTTAGTGCTCCAGGTAGACGCTTTTTTCTCTAAGACTTTGTCCTCCCAGCGGCACTGGACTTTTTTTATTGCAATCACACAATAAAAAACGCATAAACTATAGCTGAATAAATATATGCATTTTTTATTTTATATAACATGTAAACGTGAAGACATCGTGCAAAGAGGGCAGGCTCAGCAACAAATGTTTCACGGTGCTGTCATAATTTGTAATCTACAGGTAGAGGTAGCCTGTTTGTTTGGCGTTCTTCCTTCCTCTGACTTGTCTTTGGGACTAAAATGGTTTTATGACTGCTGAACTTTCGACCCCTTTGCACAGCAGTTTCAGGCTGCAGAACTCATTTAACAATGTAAAGATTTTAATCATTTAGTTTTCAATGATTTCTTGACAGCCGTTTATCACACACGGCATTTTAGTTCGCCTTCGATGAATCGGGCAATTATTTATAGCTATTAAGCATGCAAATTGACTTAGCTAAGTTTTCTTACCTGTGAAAACTGTAGGCATTGAACAGGTGACTCATTACTACTCTGTCAATATTCCAAGTATTATACATCGCATAAGGTACTTTTACCGGTTGGCAGTTCTTAACAATTTCACTTTTATTAATACATGATACCTATGGTCACTTGAAGGCTGCCTTCGCTGAGTGCGTTGAGCTCAGTCGATACAAGGTCAGGAGACAGCTGCCACGCATATACCGCTAATTGGTGGCACTTTTAGCTTTCTCCCGAATTAGTTCATATCTACTACAAGTTGTACTCAGTACCTTGAAGACTGCAGTTATTAGAGATTGGTCCAGTTTGGAGAACTTCAAAGTGCAATTTGCCGAAAGTATTCATCGTTCTGTTCCTTGCTATTTTCGTGCACCCAGTACCGATGCATGCTTAGCCAGTAGTTCAGGTATGCGGTTCGGAAAAACAGGAACGTCACTGATGACTCTCTTAATGCCTACTCGTCTTTGACAAGTTCTGTACATTATATCTGTCTCCGACCAGCCAATGGAGTCTGTCAGGCTGTGATTGCAAAAGGCAGTATCATGCTGATAACTAAACATGATTGAAATGCCTCACATTCTCGCGTAATTGTGACGCTCTGCTCGTAATCTTAAGTGCACTCAGGTTAACACATCCACGTGACCGTCACCCTCATTTTTTAAACAAAGGAGTGAAAATTTGAAAAGCAGCACCGGTTACATAAAATAGTTTACAGAAGAAATGCGCAGCTCTACCGAAGAAAATGAGGGACAAAACTTACTAGGTCAATGTTGGCGCATTCTTCGTGTAGAGGCATTCCAAAACGTGCGTTATCCATCGTACTACTTTACACTTCTCGAAATGCTACAGGGTACACTGTGCCAAACTATTACTCCAGTGCTAAAGTGTTTTCATGCATGTTTTTCATTCGTTTAGGGCCATTTGCTTTAATACACCACGTAGTTCGTTTGGTCCAAGCAGTCTATAAGAAGTTACTGATGCCAAAGCATTACTACCCTCATCATGATAAAAGTCGGCACAGTTGTTCGTTAGTGGGAATATGTGCACTCGCGTATGCTGCAGAAAAGCTTAGGGATGACAATAACACATAGGGTGACATCATAAATAGACCGTATGACTCTCACAGCTAGCCGAGCACCAGCACTTCTGCGCAATCATGTACATGTGGTTCGTCTGTATTTACTAGCCACTGGCCGACCTCAATGTGGTGCAGTTTGCCCTACAATATTCACAGCAAAGGTTGGAAGCAACCATTTGTCCTGCAGCATTTAGGGTGTCTTATGATTTCTCGTTGCACATAGCTTACATATACCAGGCAAGCTGGAGGCTACCTTGCGGCAGCAATTCGAATCGACTACATATGCACCTTCAATTTCGTGTCTTTCCACACTATTTAACCTTTACCCTTCCATTAAGGCGCAGTTTCAGGTGTCCAACAAGTTCTGGGAGTTATTATACCATTTCTTTCCATCAAAAACCCTATTCCTATCAAAATTGTGATGCCTCTGTTCTTCGTGTAACGTTCCGGGTGGTGCCATAAGCGCGGGCGTGTCTCTGCTTCGCGAGATTTAGGGTGGGTGTCAGTGCACCCAGGGACGCTATGACTTTCGTATTCTCACACGTAAGCAGTCTTAAGTGTATCTTCTCAATTTTTTTCTGCTTGTAGCAACACAATGAATATTTTCTATGAGCCCTTTCTGGGGCAGCTTGCTGACTCACTGCTCGCCGATATATCGCCGATATATTAGTCATTGTTGCTTTCATCGTCGTATTCTCTATGATTTTATAGGACATTTTGCCGCTGCTCAAAAACATTGTTTGAAACATTCGCCTCTCGAAAAAAAGTATCTACGCAGCTTTGAGATCAATTTAACGTGACCCGAATGACTCTGCATTCTTGCTGTGCTGCACCCTTTCCTCGCTTCCTTTGCTAGTGATACAGAGACAGAAGTCACGCATGAGATCAGGTTAATTCCAATATTATTAAAGGACAGAAAGCGGCGCTCGCGAGATGACTTATTAACAGGTGGCGTTTCGTGGGCAGGTTTCTTCTATGCCAGGACATTAGAGAGCGCCAACAATAGCACAATGTGATACATCATACTCATAACAGAAAACAAATATGATTATCGGGACACTGGAAGCACAAGCTAAGGCGAAAAATCACAGAATTTATACAAGGAATATCTAGTACTTCCGGAGGATGCAACTGTCCTCGAGAAAATGTTTTAGAGCTATCATCGCCCGTTTTTGTAAAGCATTCTTCGGCCATGGACCTAATGTCAGTTGAGGACTGAAATACCTTTTATCAAGGGTGGTAAACACCGTCTTCAGTCGTGTCCTAACATTGTCATGCTCTAGCCAATCCAGTTGGAGACGAGGTACATATACATACTCGTTACCACACGCACATCGTGTATTGTCACTACGCACAATTCCATGTAGAAAGTTATTTGTGTAGGCTGTTCCCAAGCGCAAGCTATTAATGAGAGTTCTTAGGCTTCTATTGAGCGATGCTGCGATTGTAAACCTTGAGTGGCAGTCAATCTGATAGAGGTTAAAAGTTACAAAATTTGGCTGCAACCAGAGTTTCTTGCTCTTAATGAGTGGCATGTCACTCAGAAGACGGCGCATTTCGAATCCTGTTAATAGCACGCCTGAAACTGAAGCATCAGCATGAGCCTGCCTGGCGTCTGCATCTGCTTGAGTGTTTCCTTGGATAAGGTAATGCCTGGCTTTCTATTGAAAGACGACTAAATGATGGATCTTTGAGGACTTAGAGGAATCTTTATGCGCTTTGTACAGCAAACTTGTCTGGCATTTTCTAGAAGTTGGTCTGGCGAGGTATTTTATTGCAACCTGCGAGCCACTGAAAGTCGCCCACGTACTTGGATAAGCTATGGATACTATGAACTCTAGTGCCAAATATGCAGATATATCAGCTGTAGTAAACTGTTCGGGAAGCCAGTTTGTCTGGTCGTCATTCATTCAGCTCCAGAAATACGAATGAAGGTGCCGATAAACACATAAGAGATAAGAATACATAAGGATACCGCATGTATTTTGGTGCATGGCTAACTGGTTAGCAGCAAGTAGTATCATGACACGTTTTCTATTTATGCCTTCGACAGGCAACTGGACCTTAGGGGTCCACAGGAGCAAGGGCGTCCGTTAAACTTATCGTTCTATACTCACAATTTGGAAGATGCTGTCGGTGCTCTAGAAACGCTTGATGTATTTCGCTCTGAACACTATCCCGCAAAGCAAAAAATACGATGTTTTTCATCCTCCTACATCCCAGTAGATGAGTCGGCAAGTCTCAGATGCAGGCAAGACTTTAAATTCTAGCTTCCGTTCCTGTGCAACAAGCCGAGAGCTATCATTCGCTTTCACCACGCTCAAACACACCCGAAGACTTCTAGCTATCAGCCTCTATAAGCGCTATTCTGCGGTTCGCTAAGGGCCGTGAGATATTCGTGAAGACTAAGCAATAATTTGTGGTATGAGAGCATTCTGCATTTTGAGCTGATATGTCCTCGACCTCCCCTAAGAGGAACCAGGAAGTCTGCAAAGCAACTTTACCAATGAGTTCGCCTGATCTTCTAGAGTTTTGACGTGTGCAGCCCAAGACAGTTTTCGGTCTAATATAACTCCCAGGAAACGGTGCTCCTTAACAGTAATCAATGAATGGCCCTCCAGACAGAGACAAAATCCTTTAGTTTTTCTTTTTGTGTGTGAAAGGCAGCATTGCTGTTTTCGCATTCGAAAGCATCACCCCTTTTTATTTAAAAAAGATACCTATTGCCTCTTTGTCATTTTGTAAGAGTGGTTGGATAAAACTCGCAACCGAGCGAGAAGCCCAACTGCAGCCGTCATCAGCGTACAGAGAACACTGCAAACGAGGTGGGAGCCTTCGGGGCAAATCCGCTATAACGCAGTTGAAAAGAAAAGGCATCAGTACACTGCCCTGCAAACCTCTGCAACAGTCTGTGCTCTGCAGTTTCCTTTGAGTCGTTTCCATGTAAATTTTTCTATCACTCAGGAAGTTTTAATCCATCGTAGCGGCCTTCGACTCCCACCGATATCTAGTAAGGTAAGCACTAAATGAATATGACTGACAGTGTCAAATTACCGCTTTATATCCAAAAATGTTCCAATGGTGACATTACCGCGGTTTTTCTTGTGCTACATGCATGCCACAGTGTTATGATCGCATCCATTGTGCATCGACCCTTACGAAATCCCCTCATGTACTCCGAGAAGGCTCCAAACTTGTCTGGCCTCTAGTGAAGTCTGGCCGCAATCATCTTCATAACTGAAAAAAAGAGCTCGTCATGTATACGGAGGCAAAAGAGTCAGGAATAAGGGGAGATTTGCATGGATAAGAAAGCAATCAAGTGATCAATATTCCATGCTTGCTACATATCTCCTTGAACCACAAGTCGTTATATATGCATAGTGTAGTTGTTCTCTTCGGTCCAAGGATTTGAATAATGCTGATCTGTCAGCAACTGACAGGTGCCCTCACTGCGACGCTGCAACGGCCATTTGTGATGTGCAGCACCTGTTGTAGACTTGCCCAACGACGGCCCCTGATAGAAAACGGCTCCTCAGGGAGGTGGGCCTGCGGTGGAACCGCGAAGGAGACTATGGGAAATGGACAATGAAGAATCAGTTTACCAGCAGCCTATGCGATTACCTCGCTGAAACTGGTCTCGACACCTTTTATTAACTTGTTATACCCTATATTCCACGCCCCGTTTCTCAACTTGTGCCTCATGGCAGACTTCTCGAACAAAAAAGAGCATGCTGTACGTAGTGGAATCAGGACCGCCAGCAGTTTTTGGACGACAAGATGCAAGTGCATATTTAACTTTCCCAACTGTGAGCTCATACTCCAAATACGCATGTTGCGAATGAAGGCAAACCCTCATTTTTTGCTTCGCATATGCAGTTGATTCGTTGTAGTCTACTGAATCGCCTGGACGTGAAATAAGCTGTTAAAACTGGTCAGCAAGCATTGTTTCTGGAGCTGGCCGAGCTATTGCAAGCACTGAGAATAAACTATTCCTTGGTGCAACACGCCAAGTTGCCATATAACCGCTAGGTGAAACTTCCGAGCTAACTTTCCGAGCTAACTTGCTGACGTCGCCGACGGCCTAAGGCTTGAGTGCCGCGTTTCTGGAACAACGTTATGAATCTGCAGCCCATATCTCTCTCTCATTACCCCATGTACCTATAAGCGCGATTCAGGCGTTCAATGTCCAACGGAGCCAGTTATGCTCATTTCCTTTTCTTAAAACGATCGGAGTGTAAAACTTTGTCAACAGCAACGCATGTAGCGCGCATCTGTCACTACCGCCACATAGCTTAAAGCATGGGTGAGGTGTCCGCTTTTCCAAGAGGGCAGTTATGCGCCTTCTCTCTGGTTCACGTGTCCACCGAGATGAGTGAGACAGAAAGTGCGACATTTCCTTTCCTCAAAAACCAGTTTACCAATTTTGCCCTCTGCTTTCCAAGCTCCTTCTCCATTGGTTTCGCAGCTTCAGCGCGACGAAGGCGTCCAGTGTTGGTTACAACAGACAAAGGCGACGGCGGCGGGCAGCGGCGATGGGGACGCTGCGAAACACAGAAACGGGCGCCAAAGAGCTGCGCTGTAGAAAAACGCTTCCATGCAATCACTTCGCAAATTAGTAACGTAACCAAACACTTTGTTAGAATCAACTAAGATGCCTGAGCTCGGGCACTCAGCCATGCCCGTGAGTGGTTTTAAGGAGGAAAAAAAGGTTATGCGACATACTCGTCGGCGTGACTTTAAAATTCATGCCGGCAGTGTTTTTAGTTTCTCCTAAGTATTTCGCGGCTTTGGAAAGCTTTTCTGCGCAAACAATCGTCGACCGGCCCCAATATGACCAGAAGACGATGATTTTTGTCTGATACCACATGTTTTGCTGCTCTTTTTTTCTGGGCGTTTTAATTTAAAATGAAAGTGCACTCTTTGCATACTAGGTCCTAAATATTCTCGAAACCCATATAATCACCAGAAAGTAAGTTTACCTAATATACAGAAAGACTCAACAAACAAAACGCGTGCTACAAAAATAGATTAGATATACTGCATTCACTGTGACTTCCAATAGAACCGAAAAAACATTGAAGCTGACAGTTACCTCCACCTTCAGGGTATGACTGGACATCCTGGCGGGTAAGTCCCATATATGGAGAATTGGTCCTTCTCTACTTCATAGTCACAGATCCCTGTGAGCCCTCGTACCAATTCTGGCTCAGGGCTGGAGCGGTTAAGCAATCAACTACAGCCCTGCCATAGCAGGTGCTGCCATGGATGGGTCTTGTGCGACCCAGGTTGTTCTTCAAAACTAACCAATCATTAACTGCCACCTACCATGGTGTGCAGTTTTCTCCAAGTCCAGTGACAGGTTATGATGTCGCCGCATAGTCAAGTGACTTAGGTGGCCTACCGGCCTCCTAGGTTGCAGCTCTGGGTGCTTTTCGTGGATTTTTCGCTCGCATTATAACACGCCAACGACGCAGGTGGCGACGCCGGATACTCTGCGGATTTCTGTCGGGTTAATATAGGCAGAGGGAGAGTCTTGCCAGCGTCATTAAATTGTCATCTGAGCTCTACCCGCGGGTCCCTTCGGCTAGAGAGTATTTACCTCTGGATATACAACAACTTTCTCCTCGTTATAAATTGTGGCGTCATCGGTAAACACGCATTATTTTCACGCATATGCCGACATATGATGGAGAAGATTTCTTTATTAGTGCAGCATTCTTGAAATTCTGGAGACGTGACTCGTCTTTTACGAAACTGCTATCTTAACCAAAGTGATCACAATAGTTAGAAAGCAGAATAATGGAAATAGCATTACAAATAAAAGACCTAAATTTTTAGTTATAATTTGAATTGCTTTATTTGGTAAGTGGATAAATCCTGGAAATCTTACCTGATTTATTATTTACGGTTTTCGCGGGAAGGAAGCTCCTGTATACTTTAATATGCCTGTGCTGTTGATTGCGCAACTACTCTTTTTCATGCACCTGTTAAAGGAAGATTTGTGCTCAAAATAGACTGCACATAGCATATTGGTGAGAAATAAAAAACAGTTGCACATATGTCTCAGATTCTTGGTAGATAGGAGGCTTATAAAAATGAATTTTGATGACGATGCTGGGTGGTTCTGAATATCTGATTCGGTTAACTTGGGGAAGCACACCGCCGGAATGCTTCATTATTCAAATTCGCCCATTGCAGACTTTCATCCACAGGTTACTCGTCCACTGTGAATATTTATGCTTCTGGAAGAGCGCCAACAGTGGCATGCTATTGCTTATGCTTAAGCACCTCTGTTTAGTCATAGAAAAACTTCACGACCTTCCCACTTATAGGCAAATTCGTTCTGAGGAGGCCCATCGTAATGCATACCGCCTGCTCAGTCTTCGGAGGAGGGATACAACTCAGTGCAAGTCATGACGCACGTTTGAAGCTTTTCCGCAATTAAAATGTATCAGAGACAAGAGAGGAAGAGAGTGCTACTTTTTGCGCTACCAGAAAGAGATAAATGGTGACTAAGCGACTTATCCCGTGAAGAAAAAAACCTCTGTAGGTGCTGATTTTGTGTCCGCTTTAGTGGCTCTCCATGGCGGTAAAGTGGTATGTTCGAGCAGTGTTGCGTGCAAAAAAGGCGCTCTCCTCGCAAGATTTCTTTGTAGCATTTATGACCAGAGTGGGCTAGCTTACTGAGACAATTTTGGATATTTAAGATTTTCTCCGTAGTCCAACTACTCCATCAAATGGTTTCGAAGACTCCAGAGTTCGATTTGAGATCTGGTTCTTGCTATGCATATGTCATCGCGCTCGACGACGACTTCTTTGCCACAACTACTTTCTTCTTAAAAATTCGAGGACTGCATAGGTCGCTTCTACCATTTACAACCTACTTAAAAGGTGGTATTCAGTGCAATCAAACTTTGTGATTATTCCTTTCAGCGAACTCTTGCACACATAGTATGACTAAGTATGGCCGCTTAATGTAAGAAGTGAAAATTTACAAGCTTACGCATCGGTGCCCAGCAAGCTATCTCTGTGCCGTGCACCTTGGGAACTTTTTCACTCTGCATGAATGTGATGTAGAAATCTGATCTGCTTACCAAATGCCGAGAATTACGTCGAATTGAAGTTCCGCGTTCTTCGATTTGTGCCCTACACGTAGGACAGCTGCGTAAGCATGCTCTTTGTCGGGGAAACCACAAAGAATACACGAAACGCTAAAGCCTTTAATGGCTCATTCTCCCGTCCGTCCGTCCGTCCGGCGTTACATCCAGCGCCTGGGGTGTACTCATCGAAGAGCGCAGCTGACGTCATCAAACGGATGATGCGTGTCCAACAAGATATGTGAGACAGTTACTTCGCAATTTCCTTGCCTCAAATACAATTTTCATTTTCTTCATTACCGCCCCTCTTTCTCTTTTTTCTTTCACTCCCACTTACTCCCTTCCTGTATGGTGCGGTTCGGGTGTCCAGCGATAATGGCAGAGAATTACTGCGCCATTTCCTTTCCCCATAAAGCGTTGCGTTGAAATGTGTTTCCAACCGGCAAGACATCGTGCCGAACGGATGTTGGAGTTCCGCGGACTCCCTGGCAGCGCTGCGACACGCTCTAGCGTTCCACTCCTAATGGCGAAGCTTACGCGTCATTAATTAGCCGTTAATTAGTATTTAGTAATTAACCAGTAGCCTGTCATTAATTAGTAATTTGTCAATACATAGTAATTTGTCATTACTTATTATTTAGTCATTAATTATGTGTGACCTCCTCCAGTACTGACTTAACCAGTGCCACAGAGGCAGTCAAATTGTTTAGACAGTCAGAGTGCCCCGTTTTACGGTGTCAGAGGAAACAGAGAGGCTGATCATACACTCGGATCGGCAGCTGAGATCTCGGGTGAAAGTGTGCGTCTGGGCGTTCTCGCTGAGCGACCCGTGGGCTGGAGGTGTAAGCAAGTGGTGTAAGAGGGTGCAGTAGAAAGTAGAATGTCTAACGCCTGGCAAGAGGTACGGCCAGGATCGTAGTTGCGGATAGCCTGTTGAGAATCACTGATGAAGACTTTGGTATCAGGGTCAGCTAGCGCTAGCGCAATGGCAACCTCCTCTGCTGCGGTGACTGTTTCTAAATTGCGAATGTTGCAGGCTGTGTACCGGCTGCGGTGAGGGGCGGGAGCTACCGCCACCGTCGCTGGTTTCGAGGGATGGTAAGAGGTGTCTGTATACGTGACGTCCAGATGTTCAGCGCGCGGTGGAGGCCGCGACATCCCAAGGGATCCCCGCCGACCTCCTCTAAGTCAGCACAACCGGTCCTTGGACTGGCCCCCTGTTTTTGGGCCTAATAAAAGTGTTCACCACCACTACCCTTTTAGGGCGCTACATGTGCGAAGGATGTCTCAGGTGAGATGACTTCTGGCTTCTTTGCTTTTTTATAGTGCTCAAATCGCGTGGTTGTCACAAAACAAACTCCGTCGAATTATTCAGCTCTTTCTAGAGTGAGGTATCACATCCAATGGTCATTTCGTTGTCCGGGTTTTTCGTGCTTTCATGCGGGAAGCGCTTATGATATCATAACAATTTTTTTGGAACGTGAATAGCAGTTGAATATTTATGCAAGGCATTTTCGCTCCTGCCAAATCAATGCAGTTCATGTCCCAGCAGAAAGAGGAGCTTTATGCAGTTTCGCTGTGCATGGTAAGCGTGATGCATGATGAGATGATGTTCTGCCTCAATCACCCAGTTGATTTATAACTAAATTAGTGTGCCATCTCAGCCGATAAGCCCACTTGTCTACGCCACACGTGCCGCCTTTCTGCGCTCCTGTAAATTCAACCACTTACCAAGCAGCCCTCACCGTGAACAATAACATCGAAGCGGAGAGAATGAACTGCGGTATAAAGACTCGCTAATCAAGCTGAAAAATCCCACCTAGCCATCGTTACCTACAGCGAACATCAGTTATAGGCTTGCTCAGCCCTCTAGAGCGTATTATTGCAAGGCGAGTGCGAGCTGTACTCGAGTGCCATGAAAAAAGTAGGAAGCTTCGCCCGCTGTTCCTTAAGTTCATAAATCATTCAACATAATTTAAGGTCCCAAATCTCTCACATTGCAACCTAAAAGGCAACACATCCCCAAAACAAATATTAAATGACTTGCTTTACAGCAGCTGATGCTTTTAGAAGGAAAAAAATAAGAAACGAGTTTATATTTAGGAAGAGAAGTCAGCTGGATTACTTCTAGGTTCAAATCCTCAGCTCTAACTCATTTATTCATGTATACAACGGAAACAAATGGTTTTATTTGCGCGCATAAGGATTTTCAAAATATTCCACTAATCAATGTTATGTGGCGTTGCAGGTGAAGAACACGAGAGAAGAATCCATCAAGGGCGCCTACTAACGACTCACAACTAAATACAGAAAATGCGAATTACGAAATGATAAGATCGTAGGACCGAAAAATCTGAGGGATGAATAAAAAATTTACACTACTAAAAAACACTAGATGTGAAAGGGGATTGAGGAAAACGAATTGAGTTAACGGTCGAGTAGGATATAGGAAGCCGAGGTTATGTAAAGGTGGTTATGTAAAGGTACAGGCGGGATTATCCTTACAGTTGCCTGTCGACAATAGCTGCACGCAAGTTACTTCTCTAGGCGATTGCATCTCTACCTCTCGAAACACTTTAGAACCAACCTTCGCCTTGCAGGCCACAAGGCAAGAAGTGTTGTACAAGCTTAGCTTGTTGTCCTACTGTCGTACTGAAAAAATATACACAGAGAGATGAAACAACCTTTTTCCACTCAAATATTAACATCTGAAATACCTTCATATCATCGAACAAACATGGTTTGGTTTGGTTTGGTTTATAGGGTTTAGCGTCCCAAAGCGACTAAGGCTATGAGAGACGCCGTAGTTGAGGGCTCCGAAAATTTCGACCACCTGGGGTTCTTTAACGTGCACTGACATCGCACGGTACACCGGCCTCTAGAATTTCTCCTCCAAAGAAATTCCAGCCGCCGCGGACGGGATCGAACCCGCGTCTTTCGGGTCAGCAGCCGAGCACCATAATCACTGAGCCACCGCGGCGGCCGAACAAAGATGGTATTGTGTGTTGAGCTTTTTTTTTTATTGTGTCGACTTATATGCAGTTCTTCAAATGGTCTTCAGTTTCTAGCGCATCTATGTATGATGGGGCAGCATTCTACCACGGCATTTCGGTAATGGAGAAAAAAATTGCTTGCATTGCGTCGTTGTCCAAGGCCAGGATAAACAAGGCCAGGACGCGATGGCAAAGACGACAAGCAGTCAGTACATTATTCAAGGCTTGCAACGGCGCTTAACGCTTCTGTATTTCAAATCAGTACTAGCACAGATGCTTTCTTTCTATTTCTTTAAAGTTTACTCAAAACCCAGAAGAAACAATTGTGCTAAATATAAGCAGCACGAAGCAGCGGCCATATGCTCATCTTCAACAAATCATTCCGCAGCCTTATACAAAGCCAGCGTGTGAATTCTACCAATAATGAAGTAGAGGTTTTCCTCTGATACATTAGCGCGTAATGCATGTAATCAGAAAAGCGGTACATCGAGGTACTGGATGTATAATCATTAGTGGTTGAAATGGCAACCAGGTCACTGCATGGCTTGGACAGAGTAGCGAGCTGTTCAAAGCACGCAGGAAGGATTCTAAAAATAACGACGCTTACAGCCGTGATAATACGCATAATAAGGTCTAGCTTAACTATTTCGTCATCTTGCAGACGTTGCATTTGGTTTGAGTGCTGCTGTCACTCATGAGTGTGCGATGACTGTATTTTTTATGGCAGGAGTAGAGCGTGTGTTTTATTGTAAAGAAATGTGCTTGCTCAAACAAGCGCTTGTCGTGCTACCTGTTTACCGGTAGCTCCCCGACACCGCTCGCTGTCTGTTCAACCCGCTGCATGTGATTCCGGCTCCGGCCTCCCGATTACGCGCATTGTTTACAACACGACGTTCTCCTCACGTACATTTGTAACCATCCCTCAACCCAGCGCGGAAAATTACCCACACTGCTGCTTGTGACCACCACAACTGAAGCTTGCTGCTGGTGCTCCTCATGGCCAAGATACCGCGCCGTGCAGTCATTTCAGGATTTATCTTGAGCGCCGTTTCAACCCATTTGACGCCGACCGCTTCCAGAAGCATGCCCGAGTGGACAAGGACGAAGATAGCGCGAGGCATCGGCTATTTACACGGTGTTGTCTGGTGGTCGCGGTTGCTCTCTGGCGGGAAGCACGACAAACGCTGCTAACGTTACGTCACCTGTGTCGAGAACCCTGATGTCAACAGCTAGCCCTGACGAAAGTTGTATTCATATCGAATTCATACAAATACACACTCAGAAAGGCATGAACTCTCAAGACTCAAAGCAAAATCTTTCTTTATACGTTGCCCTCTTCATTGGCAATGGCAGGCAGTGTACCTTTCAAAGAGCCGCCTGACTTTTCTAGACACGTACGCGGGATCACCTAAACATTTAGTGAGACTTGTTTCTCTCAATGCTTGCTTTACTCGTCAGCATCAAGTAGAGGAACACGCCATCTTCCGTGATGTCGTAGCACTTCGCGACTATCAGCTGATGCTCGACTGAGATAAATTTACTGCCGCACATTATGCCTTGCTTTTACTGAAGTAATGTTTTCATCAATTTGTACAACGCATATTATATTAATATTGAGAGCAGATTTCAAGAAATTATGAAATTAGCTGAGCAGGCAATGATCAATCAGAGCGTTTGTTTTTGTACGAAAGAGAAGAAGTCGAAGTTCAAGAGCACTGCAGGTACGTTGCATTTGACTCCGGAGCTAAGGTAAGCGGGCATGTATGTATATGTTATTTTTGTTTAGTTTGCTCTTTATTTTTTCTACGCTCCGAAAAACGTGTTGGGCACCAGTCGCAGCCAAGTGACTTTTTATTCTTTTTGCACCAAATAGAGTATAGCCTAACATTAACGACCTCGGACCAACACAGCCAGCTCTAAAGGCATAAACAATTTCAGTTATCCTAATCAACTTGACAGTTACCACATGCTATTTGCATTTGAATTACGTTAGCATAGGCTTTTATGGCAACAAATCTAACAGAAGGAAACTGCGGTAAAGAAATTGACTTTGCATAGGTAAATGTATCTTATATCTAAATGCCTTTCAACGCTTTTATCTTCTTGCAGGAATATATTACTGGTAATACAATGGGCTCTTGCATCAGAGCGGTGTGAATAATTAGAGCATTTTTGCAGATGGCTGAAGAGGAGTAAGTGTGGAACAACTACCTCTTCCAATTATTCTCTACTTTGATCTTCATAGAGGCTAAGACCATGTTCTTCTTTCTAATGATTCAATATTTACTATAGCCCCATAACGGACTACGAAGCATAACTGGCCTAAAACTGTGAACTTAATTCTGCACCCTTTCTCCAAAAACAGAACTATTCAACGTACTTACATTGCTGCTCGTAGAAGGCAGCAACAGGTCGAGGTCCATTGAACCTTGCATCATCCGTTGTTTTCGCTCAGCGGCAAGAAAACAGACAATAATGCTGACCTCAGATTCCCCTCATCGTGAACCACTATGAAATTTTCATCCTTTCATCATTTCGTGTGCTAATATTGGCGTAAGGTACACCACGCTCAGGATAGGACAAACATGATGGAGAGCAGTTATTGATACAGAAAGCTTTCCGTGACCTGATGCTTGCATGCATTCATGTAGCACGTTAGTGAACGCAACGTAGTTCTTGCATTCTGTAGCTGCTTGGACAAGGCACACACACACTGATGTCGTCAGCTCTTAGGCGGGTCAAACCTGCCTGTCCCCATGGAGAAAAAATCCCGTTTCCTTGAATTACTAAATTGATTTTCTCTCCAAACTGTCTTTATGCGCGCAGCTGACAGTTTTCTGGGTTACGTGAACTCACTCTAATAGTAGCGCCATTCCCAACGTCTCGTTAGGAGCGCCCCGTGTTTTCACGGTCACCTTGAGGTGACAAGTTGGTTTTTACAGGCTTTGAACGCAGGTTCGCAACCAGGATCCCTCATGCGTCTATCCTTCTCGCTCCGCATTTGTGCACACAATACCGCGTCTGCGCTGTATTGTGTGCACAAATTCCTGTTGCTCCTGTTGCTCGGGTGGCGCTCAGCCTGTCAACGGCATGTGGAGAGTGGCTGCCAGGAAGCTACCCTTGACCAGGGCTGCATATTAGTACTATTTTCGATGAGCTCGTGGCATTTGACCAGAGAATTCTGGCTTCATACGGGAATACGATACTATTGCTGTTCGTCTGGCATACTGCTTGCGAGGTTGGAATGTAGTGCGTGGTGTTATTCGCCGCCTGAAGCCAACCGCTAGAGCTACGGCTGCTTTCTCCCCATCAGGGTGGTGGGGTTAGATTCAGACGCTGTCGCCACCGTGTCTACGCTTGGCC